>NC_134592.1:75667500-75967500 GCF_037038515.1 Microtus pennsylvanicus | reverse complement strand
TAGGAACACACTGTCTTAACTATGCATTAGGAACACACTGTCTTCACTCTGCATTAGGACCACACTGTCTTCACTCTGATCTAGGAACACACTGTCTTTACTCTGCTACATGCACATACATCGCAACTCTGCCTTAGGAACGCACTGTCTTCACTCTAAGTTAAGAACACACTGTCTTCATTCTGCTATACGAACACACTGTTTTTACTCTGCGTTAGGAACACATTGTCTTCACTATGCGTTAGGAACACACTGTTTTCACTATGCGTTAGGAACACACTGTCTTCACTCTGCATTAGGAACACACTGTCTTCACTCTGCATTAGGAACACACTGTCTTCACTCTGTGTAAGGAACACACTGTCTTAATTCTACTCTAGGAACACACTGTCTTCACTCTGCTTTAGGAACATACTGTCTTTACTCTGCTCTAGGAACACACTGTCTTAACTCTGCACTAAGAACACACTGTCTTCACTCTGCATTAGGAACACACTTTCTTCACTCTGATTTAGGAACACTGTCGTCACTCTCCTCTAGGAACTCACTGTCTTAACTCTGAATTAGGAACACACTGTCTTCACTGCTCTAGGAGCACACTGTCTTCACTCTGCTCCATTCACATACTTCGCAACTCTGCATTAGGAACGCACTGTATTTACTCTGCGTTAAAAACACACTGTCTTCATTCTGCTCTACGAACACACTGTCTTCACTATGCGTTAGGAACACACTGTCTTCACTCTGCTCTAGGAACACGCTGTCTTCACTCTGCTCGATGCACATACATCGCAACTCTGCGTTAGGAAAACACTGTCTTCACTATGCGTTAGGAACATACTGTCTTCACTATGCGTTAGGAACACACTGTCTTCACTATGCGTTAGGAACACACTGCCTTCACTATGCGTTAGGAACACACTGTCTTCACTCTGCATTAGGAAAACACTGTCTTCACTCTGCGTTAGGAAAAAACTGTCTTCACTCTGCTCTAGGAACACACTGTCTTTACTCTGCTCCTTGCACATACAAAGCACCTCTGCGTTAGGAACACACTGAATTCACTCTGCATTAGGAACACACTGTCTTCACTCTGCATTAGGAACACACTGTCTTCACTCTTCTCTAGGAACACACTGTCTTCACTCTGCTCTAGGAACACACTGTCTTCACTCTGCGTTAGGAAAAAACTGTCCACTCTGCTCTAGGAACACACTGCTTCACTCTGCTCCTTGCACATACAAAGCAACTCTGCGTTAGGAACTCACTGTCTTCACTCTGCATTAGGAACACACTGTCTTCCCTCTGCATTAGGAACACACTGTCTTCACTCTGCTCTAGGAACACACTGTCTTCCCTCTGCGTTAGGAAAACACTGTCTTCACTCTGCTCTAGGAACACACTGTCTTCACTCTGCTCCTTGCACATACACAGCAACTCTGCATTAGGAACACACTGTCTTTACTCTACGTTAGGAACATACTGTCTTCCCTCTACTATAGGAACACACTCTCTTCACTCTGCTTCATGCACATACACCACAACTCTGCGTTAGGAACACACTGTCTTCACTCTGCATTAGGAACACACTGTCTTCACTCTGCATTAGGAACACACTGTCTTCACTCTGCATTAGGAACACACAGTCTTCACTCTTCTCTAGGAACACACTGTCTTCACTCTGCTCCATACACATACTTCGCAACTCTGTGTTAGGAACGCACTGTCTTCACTCTGTGTTAAGAACACACTGTCTTCCTTCTGCTCTATGAACACACTGTCTTTACTCTGCGTTAGGAACACATTGTCTTCACTCTTCTCTAGGAACACACTGTCTTCACTCTGCCTTAGGAACACACTGTCTTCACTCTGCATTAGGAACACACTGTCTTCTCTCTGCATTAGGAACACACTGTCTTCACTCTGCTCTAGGAACACACTGTCTTCACTCTGCTCCTTGCACATACACAGCAACTCTGCATTAGGAACACACTGTCTTCACTCTACGTTAGGAACATACTGTCTTCCCTCTACTATAGGAACACACTCTCTTCACTCTGCTTCATGCACATACACCACAACTCTGCGTTAGGAACACACTGTCTTCACTCTGCATTAGGAACACACTGTCTTCACTCTGCATTAGGAACACACCGTCTTCACTCTGCATTAGGAACACACTGTCTTCACTCTTCTCTAGGAACACACTGTCTTCACTCTGCTCCATACACATACTTCGCAACTCTGTGTTAGGAATGCACTGTCTTCACTCTGTGTTAAGAACACACTGTCTTCATTCTGCTCTATGAACACACTGTCTTCACTCTGCTCCATGCACATACACCACAACTATGCGTTAGGAACACACTGTCTTCACTCTCTGTTAGAAACTCTCTGTCTTCATTCTGCTCTAGGAACACACTATCTTCACTCTGCGTTAGGAACATACTGTCTTCACTCTGCTCTAGGAACACACTGTCTTAACTATGCATTAGGAACACACTGTCTTCACTCTGCATTAGGACCACACTGTCTTCACTCTGATCTAGGAACACACTGTCTTCACTCTGCTCCATGCACATACATCGCAACTCTGCCTTAATAACGCACTGTCTTCACTCTAAGTTAAGAACACACTGTCTTCACTCTGCTCCATGCACACACTTCGCACCTCTGCATTAGGAACGCACTGTCTTTACTCTGCGTTAAAAACACACTGTGTTCATTCTGCTCTACGAACAAACTGTCTTCACTATGCATTAAGAACACACTGTCTTCACTCTGCTCTAGGAACACGCTGTCTTCACTCTGCTAGATGCACATACACCGCAACTCTGCGTTAGGAAAACACTGTCTTCATTATGCGTTAGGAACATACTGTCTTCACTATGCGTTAGGAACACACTGTCTTAACTCTGCTCTAGGAACACACTGCCTTCACTATGCGTTAGGAACACACTGTCTTCAACTCTGCATTAGGAACACACTGTCTTCACTCTGCGTTAGGAAAAAACTGTCTTCACTCTGCTCTAGGAACACACTGTCTTCACTCTGCTCCTTGCACGTACACAGCAATCTGCGTTAGGAACACACTGTCTTCACTCTCCGTTAGGAACATACTGTCTTCCCTCTACTATAGGAACACACTCTCTTCACTCTGCTTCATGCACATACACCACAACTCTGCGTTAGGAACACACTGTCTTCACTCTGCATTAGGAACACACTATCTTCACTCTGCTTTAGGAACACACTGTCTTCACTCTTCTCTAGGAACACACTGTCTTCACTCTGCTCCATACACATACTTCGCAACTCTGCGTTAGGAACACATTGTCTTCACTCTTCTCTAGGAACACACTGTCTTCACTCTGCTTCATGCAAATACACCACAACTCTGCATTAGGGACACACTGTCTTCACTCTGCATTAGGAACACACTGTGTTCACTCTGCATTAGGAACACACTGTCTTCTCTCTGCATTAGGAACACACTGTCTTCACTCTGCTCTAGGAACACACTGTCTGCACTCTGCTCCATGCACATACACCACAACTATGCGTTAGGAACACACTGTCTTCACTCTGTGTTAGGAACTCTCTGTCTTCATTCTGCTCTAGGAACACACTATCTTCACTCTGCTTTAGGAACATATGTCTTCACTCTGCTCTAGGAACACACTGTCTTAACTATGCATTAGGAACACACTGTCTTCACTCTGCATTAGGACCACACTGTCTTCACTCTGATCTAGGAACACACTGTCTTTACTCTGCTACATGCACATACATCGCAACTCTGCCTTAGGAACGCACTGTCTTCACTCTAAGTTAAGAACACACTGTCTTCATTCTGCTATACGAACACACTGTTTTTACTCTGCGTTAGGAACACATTGTCTTCACTATGCGTTAGGAACACACTGTTTTCACTATGCGTTAGGAACACACTGTCTTCACTCTGCATTAGGAACACACTGTCTTCACTCTGCATTAGGAACACACTGTCTTCACTCTGTGTAAGGAACACACTGTCTTAATTCTACTCTAGGAACACACTGTCTTCACTCTGCTTTAGGAACATACTGTCTTTACTCTGCTCTAGGAACACACTGTCTTAACTCTGCACTAAGAACACACTGTCTTCACTCTGCATTAGGAACACACTTTCTTCACTCTGATTTAGGAACACTGTCGTCACTCTCCTCTAGGAACTCACTGTCTTAACTCTGAATTAGGAACACACTGTCTTCACTGCTCTAGGAGCACACTGTCTTCACTCTGCTCCATTCACATACTTCGCAACTCTGCATTAGGAACGCACTGTATTTACTCTGCGTTAAAAACACACTGTCTTCATTCTGCTCTACGAACACACTGTCTTCACTATGCGTTAGGAACACACTGTCTTCACTCTGCTCTAGGAACACGCTGTCTTCACTCTGCTCGATGCACATACATCGCAACTCTGCGTTAGGAAAACACTGTCTTCACTATGCGTTAGGAACATACTGTCTTCACTATGCGTTAGGAACACACTGTCTTCACTATGCGTTAGGAACACACTGCCTTCACTATGCGTTAGGAACACACTGTCTTCACTCTGCATTAGGAAAACACTGTCTTCACTCTGCGTTAGGAAAAAACTGTCTTCACTCTGCTCTAGGAACACACTGTCTTTACTCTGCTCCTTGCACATACAAAGCACCTCTGCGTTAGGAACACACTGAATTCACTCTGCATTAGGAACACACTGTCTTCACTCTGCATTAGGAACACACTGTCTTCACTCTTCTCTAGGAACACACTGTCTTCACTCTGCTCTAGGAACACACTGTCTTCACTCTGCGTTAGGAAAAAACTGTCCACTCTGCTCTAGGAACACACTGCTTCACTCTGCTCCTTGCACATACAAAGCAACTCTGCGTTAGGAACTCACTGTCTTCACTCTGCATTAGGAACACACTGTCTTCCCTCTGCATTAGGAACACACTGTCTTCACTCTGCTCTAGGAACACACTGTCTTCCCTCTGCGTTAGGAAAACACTGTCTTCACTCTGCTCTAGGAACACACTGTCTTCACTCTGCTCCTTGCACATACACAGCAACTCTGCATTAGGAACACACTGTCTTTACTCTACGTTAGGAACATACTGTCTTCCCTCTACTATAGGAACACACTCTCTTCACTCTGCTTCATGCACATACACCACAACTCTGCGTTAGGAACACACTGTCTTCACTCTGCATTAGGAACACACTGTCTTCACTCTGCATTAGGAACACACTGTCTTCACTCTGCATTAGGAACACACAGTCTTCACTCTTCTCTAGGAACACACTGTCTTCACTCTGCTCCATACACATACTTCGCAACTCTGTGTTAGGAACGCACTGTCTTCACTCTGTGTTAAGAACACACTGTCTTCCTTCTGCTCTATGAACACACTGTCTTTACTCTGCGTTAGGAACACATTGTCTTCACTCTTCTCTAGGAACACACTGTCTTCACTCTGCCTTAGGAACACACTGTCTTCACTCTGCATTAGGAACACACTGTCTTCTCTCTGCATTAGGAACACACTGTCTTCACTCTGCTCTAGGAACACACTGTCTTCACTCTGCTCCTTGCACATACACAGCAACTCTGCATTAGGAACACACTGTCTTCACTCTACGTTAGGAACATACTGTCTTCCCTCTACTATAGGAACACACTCTCTTCACTCTGCTTCATGCACATACACCACAACTCTGCGTTAGGAACACACTGTCTTCACTCTGCATTAGGAACACACTGTCTTCACTCTGCATTAGGAACACACCGTCTTCACTCTGCATTAGGAACACACTGTCTTCACTCTTCTCTAGGAACACACTGTCTTCACTCTGCTCCATACACATACTTCGCAACTCTGTGTTAGGAATGCACTGTCTTCACTCTGTGTTAAGAACACACTGTCTTCATTCTGCTCTATGAACACACTGTCTTCACTCTGCTCCATGCACATACACCACAACTATGCGTTAGGAACACACTGTCTTCACTCTCTGTTAGAAACTCTCTGTCTTCATTCTGCTCTAGGAACACACTATCTTCACTCTGCGTTAGGAACATACTGTCTTCACTCTGCTCTAGGAACACACTGTCTTAACTATGCATTAGGAACACACTGTCTTCACTCTGCATTAGGACCACACTGTCTTCACTCTGATCTAGGAACACACTGTCTTCACTCTGCTCCATGCACATACATCGCAACTCTGCCTTAATAACGCACTGTCTTCACTCTAAGTTAAGAACACACTGTCTTCACTCTGCTCCATGCACACACTTCGCACCTCTGCATTAGGAACGCACTGTCTTTACTCTGCGTTAAAAACACACTGTGTTCATTCTGCTCTACGAACAAACTGTCTTCACTATGCATTAAGAACACACTGTCTTCACTCTGCTCTAGGAACACGCTGTCTTCACTCTGCTAGATGCACATACACCGCAACTCTGCGTTAGGAAAACACTGTCTTCATTATGCGTTAGGAACATACTGTCTTCACTATGCGTTAGGAACACACTGTCTTAACTCTGCTCTAGGAACACACTGCCTTCACTATGCGTTAGGAACACACTGTCTTCAACTCTGCATTAGGAACACACTGTCTTCACTCTGCGTTAGGAAAAAACTGTCTTCACTCTGCTCTAGGAACACACTGTCTTCACTCTGCTCCTTGCACGTACACAGCAATCTGCGTTAGGAACACACTGTCTTCACTCTCCGTTAGGAACATACTGTCTTCCCTCTACTATAGGAACACACTCTCTTCACTCTGCTTCATGCACATACACCACAACTCTGCGTTAGGAACACACTGTCTTCACTCTGCATTAGGAACACACTATCTTCACTCTGCTTTAGGAACACACTGTCTTCACTCTTCTCTAGGAACACACTGTCTTCACTCTGCTCCATACACATACTTCGCAACTCTGCGTTAGGAACACATTGTCTTCACTCTTCTCTAGGAACACACTGTCTTCACTCTGCTTCATGCAAATACACCACAACTCTGCATTAGGGACACACTGTCTTCACTCTGCATTAGGAACACACTGTGTTCACTCTGCATTAGGAACACACTGTCTTCTCTCTGCATTAGGAACACACTGTCTTCACTCTGCTCTAGGAACACACTGTCTGCACTCTGCTCCATGCACATACACCACAACTATGCGTTAGGAACACACTGTCTTCACTCTGTGTTAGGAACTCTCTGTCTTCATTCTGCTCTAGGAACACACTATCTTCACTCTGCTTTAGGAACATATGTCTTCACTCTGCTCTAGGAACACACTGTCTTAACTATGCATTAGGAACACACTGTCTTCACTCTGCATTAGGACCACACTGTCTTCACTCTGATCTAGGAACACACTGTCTTTACTCTGCTACATGCACATACATCGCAACTCTGCCTTAGGAACGCACTGTCTTCACTCTAAGTTAAGAACACACTGTCTTCATTCTGCTATACGAACACACTGTTTTTACTCTGCGTTAGGAACACATTGTCTTCACTATGCGTTAGGAACACACTGTTTTCACTATGGGTTAGGAACACACTGTCTTCACTCTGCATTAGGAACACACTGTCTTCACTCTGCATTAGGAACACACTGTCTTCACTCTGTGTAAGGAACACACTGTCTTAATTCTACTCTAGGAACACACTGTCTTCACTCTGCTTTAGGAACATACTGTCTTTACTCTGCTCTAGGAACACACTGTCTTAACTCTGCACTAAGAACACACTGTCTTCACTCTGCATTAGGAACACACTTTCTTCACTCTGATTTAGGAACACTGTCGTCACTCTCCTCTAGGAACTCACTGTCTTAACTCTGAATTAGGAACACACTGTCTTCACTGCTCTAGGAGCACACTGTCTTCACTCTGCTCCATTCACATACTTCGCAACTCTGCATTAGGAACGCACTGTATTTACTCTGCGTTAAAAACACACTGTCTTCATTCTGCTCTACGAACACACTGTCTTCACTATGCGTTAGGAACACACTGTCTTCACTCTGCTCTAGGAACACGCTGTCTTCACTCTGCTCGATGCACATACATCGCAACTCTGCGTTAGGAAAACACTGTCTTCACTATGCGTTAGGAACATACTGTCTTCACTATGCGTTAGGAACACACTGTCTTCACTATGCGTTAGGAACACACTGCCTTCACTATGCGTTAGGAACACACTGTCTTCACTCTGCATTAGGAAAACACTGTCTTCACTCTGCGTTAGGAAAAAACTGTCTTCACTCTGCTCTAGGAACACACTGTCTTTACTCTGCTCCTTGCACATACAAAGCACCTCTGCGTTAGGAACACACTGAATTCACTCTGCATTAGGAACACACTGTCTTCACTCTGCATTAGGAACACACTGTCTTCACTCTTCTCTAGGAACACACTGTCTTCACTCTGCTCTAGGAACACACTGTCTTCACTCTGCGTTAGGAAAAAACTGTCCACTCTGCTCTAGGAACACACTGCTTCACTCTGCTCCTTGCACATACAAAGCAACTCTGCGTTAGGAACTCACTGTCTTCACTCTGCATTAGGAACACACTGTCTTCCCTCTGCATTAGGAACACACTGTCTTCACTCTGCTCTAGGAACACACTGTCTTCCCTCTGCGTTAGGAAAACACTGTCTTCACTCTGCTCTAGGAACACACTGTCTTCACTCTGCTCCTTGCACATACACAGCAACTCTGCATTAGGAACACACTGTCTTTACTCTACGTTAGGAACATACTGTCTTCCCTCTACTATAGGAACACACTCTCTTCACTCTGCTTCATGCACATACACCACAACTCTGCGTTAGGAACACACTGTCTTCACTCTGCATTAGGAACACACTGTCTTCACTCTGCATTAGGAACACACTGTCTTCACTCTGCATTAGGAACACACAGTCTTCACTCTTCTCTAGGAACACACTGTCTTCACTCTGCTCCATACACATACTTCGCAACTCTGTGTTAGGAACGCACTGTCTTCACTCTGTGTTAAGAACACACTGTCTTCCTTCTGCTCTATGAACACACTGTCTTTACTCTGCGTTAGGAACACATTGTCTTCACTCTTCTCTAGGAACACACTGTCTTCACTCTGCCTTAGGAACACACTGTCTTCACTCTGCATTAGGAACACACTGTCTTCTCTCTGCATTAGGAACACACTGTCTTCACTCTGCTCTAGGAACACACTGTCTTCACTCTGCTCCTTGCACATACACAGCAACTCTGCATTAGGAACACACTGTCTTCACTCTACGTTAGGAATATACTGTCTTCCCTCTACTATAGGAACACACTCTCTTCACTCTGCTTCATGCACATACACCACAACTCTGCGTTAGGAACACACTGTCTTCACTCTGCATTAGGAACACACTGTCTTCACTCTGCATTAGGAACACACCGTCTTCACTCTGCATTAGGAACACACTGTCTTCACTCTTCTCTAGGAACACACTGTCTTCACTCTGCTCCATACACATACTTCGCAACTCTGTGTTAGGAATGCACTGTCTTCACTCTGTGTTAAGAACACACTGTCTTCATTCTGCTCTATGAACACACTGTCTTCACTCTGCTCCATGCACATACACCACAACTATGCGTTAGGAACACACTGTCTTCACTCTCTGTTAGAAACTCTCTGTCTTCATTCTGCTCTAGGAACACACTATCTTCACTCTGCGTTAGGAACATACTGTCTTCACTCTGCTCTAGGAACACACTGTCTTAACTATGCATTAGGAACACACTGTCTTCACTCTGCATTAGGACCACACTGTCTTCACTCTGATCTAGGAACACACTGTCTTCACTCTGCTCCATGCACATACATCGCAACTCTGCCTTAATAACGCACTGTCTTCACTCTAAGTTAAGAACACACTGTCTTCATTCTGCTCTACGAACACACTGTTTTTACTCTGCGTTAGGAACACATTGTCTTCACTATGCGTTAGGAACACACTGTTTTCACTATGCGTTAGGAACACACTGTCTTCACTCTGCATTAGTAACCCACTGTCTTCACTCTGCATTAGGAACACACTGTCTTCACTCTGCTCTAGGAACACACTGTCTTCACTCTGCTCCATGCACATACACCGCAACTCTGCGTGAGGAACACACTGTCTTCACTCTGTGTAAGGAACACACTGTCTTCATTCTGCTCTAGAAACACACTGTCTTCACTATGCGTTAGGAACACAATGCCTTCACTATGCCATAGGAACACACTGTCTTCACTATACGTTAGGAACACACTGTCTTCACTATGCGTTAGGAACACACTGCCTTCACTATGCGTTAGGAACACACTGTCTTCACTCTGCATTACGAAAACACTGTCTTCACTCTGTGTTAGGAAAAAACTGTCTTCACTCTGCTCTAGGAACACACTGTCTTCACTCTGCTCCTTGCACATACACCACAACTCTGCGTTAGGAACTCACTGTCTTCACTCTGCATTAGGAACACACTGTCTTCACTCTGCATTAGGAACACACTGTCTTCACTCTGCATTAGGAACACACTGTCTTCACTCTGCTCTTGGAACACACTGTCTTCACTCTGGTCCATGCACATACTTTGCAACTCTGCATTAGGAACGCACTGTCTTCACTCTGCGTTAAGAACACACGGACTTCATTCTGCTCTATGAACACACTGTCTTCACTCGGCATTAGGAACACACTGTCTTCACTCTGCTCTAGAAACACACTGTCTTCACTCTGCTCCATGCACATACACCACAACTCTGCGTTAGGAACACACTGTCTTCACTCTGCATTAGGAACACACTGTCTTCACTCTGCATTAGGAACACACTGTCTTCACTATGCGTTAGGAACACAATGCCTTCACTATGCTGTAGGAACACACTGTCTTCACTCTGCGTTAGGAACACACTGTCGTCACTCTGCGTTAGGAACAAACTGTCTTCACTCTGCTCTAGGAACACACTGTCTTCACACTGCTCCTTGCAAATACAGCGCAACTCTGCGTTAGGAAAACACTGTCTTCACTCTGCGTTAGGAACATACTGCCTTCACTCTGCTTTAGTAACACACTCCCTTTACTCTGCTTCATGCACATACATCACAACTCTGCGTTAGGAACACAGTGTCTTCACTCTGCATTAGGAACACACTGTCTTCATTCTGCTCTAGGAACACACTGTCTTCACTCTGCGTTAGGAACATACTGTCTTTACTCTGCTCTAGGAACACACTGTCTTGACTCTGCATTAGGAACACACTGTCTTCACTCTGCATTAGGAACACACTGTCTTCACTCTGATTTAGGAACACTGTCGTCACTCTGCTCTAGGAACTCACTGTCTTAACTCTGAATTAGGAACACACTGTCTTCACTGCTCTAGGAACACACTGTCTTCACTCTGCTCATGCACATACTTCGCAAGTCTGCATTAGGAACGCACTGTATTTACTCTGCGTTAAAAACACACTGTCTTCATTCTGCTCTACGAACACACTGTCTTCACTATGCGTTAGGAAAACACTGTCTTCACTCTGATCTAGGAACACCGTGTCTTCACTCTGCTCGATGCACATACACCGCAACTCAGCGTTAGGAAACACTGTCTTCACTATGCGTTAGGAACATACTGTCTTCACTATGCGTTAGGAACACACTGTCTTCACTATGCGTTAGGAACACACTGCCTTCACTATGCGTTAGGAACACACTGTCTTCACTCTGCATTAGGAACACACTGTCTTCCCTCTGCATTAGGAACACACTGTCTTCACTATGCGTTAGGAACAGACTGCATTCACTATGCGTTAGGAACACACTGTCTTCACTCTGCGTTAGGAACACACTGTCTTCACTCTGCGTTAGGAACACACTGTCTTCACATTGCTCCTTGCAAATACAGCGCAACTCTGCGTTAGGAACACACTGTCTTCACTCTGCTGTACGAACACACTGTTTTTACTCTGCGTTAGGAACACATTGTCTTCACTATGCCTTAGGAACACACTGTTTTCACTGCGTTAAGAACACACTGTCTTCACTCTGCATTAGGAACACACATCTTCACTCTTCTCTAGTAACACACTGTCTTCACTCTTCTCTAGGAACACACTGTCTTCACTCTGCTCCATGCACATACACCACAACTCTGCGTTAGGGACACACTGTCTTAACTCTGCGTTAGGAACACACTGTCTTCACTATGCGTTAGGAACATACTGTATTCACTCTGCTCTAGGAACACACTGTCTTCACTCTGTGTTAGGAACACTCTGTCTTCATTCTGCTCTAGGAACACACTATCTTCACTCTGCGTTAGGAACATACTGTCTTTACTCTTCTCTAGGAACACACTGTCTTCAACTCTTCATTAGGAACACACTCTCTTCACTCTGCCTTAGGAAAAAACTGTCTTCACTCTGCTCTAGGAACACACTGTCTTCACTCTGCTCCTTGCACATACACAGCAACTCTGCGTTAGGAACACACTGTCTTCACTATGCGTTAGGAACACACTGCCTTCACTATGCGTTAGGAACACACTGTCTTCACTCTGCGTTAGGAACACACTGTCTTCACTCTGCGTTAGGAACAAACTGTCTTCACTCTGCTTTAGGAACACACTGTCTTCACACTGCTCCTTGCAAATACAGCGCAACTCTGCGTTAGGAACACACTGTTTTCACTCTGCGTTAGGAACATACTGTCTACACTCTGCTTTAGTAACACACTCTCTTCACTCTGCTTCATGCACATACACCAAAACTCTGCGTTAGGAACACACTGTCTTCACTCTGCATTAGGAACACACTGTCTTCATTCTGCTCTAGGAACACACTGTCTTCACTCTGCGTTAGGAACATACTGTGTTTACTCTGCTCTAGGAACACACTGTCTTTACTCTGCATTAGGAACACACTGTCTTCACTCTTCATTAGGAACACACTGTCTTCACTCTGATTTAGGAACAGTGTCATCACTCTGCTCTAGGAACTCACTGTCTTCACTCTGAAATAGGAACACACTGTCTTCACTCTGCTCAATGCACATACTTCGCAACTCTGCATTAGGAACGCACTGTATTTACTCTGCATTAAAAACACACTGTCTTCATTCTTCTCTACGAACACACTGTCTTCACTATGCGTTAGGAACATACTGTCTTTACTCTGCTCTAGGAACACACTGTCTTGACTCTGCATTAGGAACACACTGTCTTCACTCTGCATTAGGAACACACTGTCTTCACTCTGCTCTTGGAACACACTGTCTTCACTCTGCTCCATGCACATACTTCGCAACTCTGCGTTAGGAACGCACTGTCTTCACTCTGCGTTAAGAACACACGGACTTCATTCTGCTCTATGAACACACCGTCTTCACTCGGCCTTAGGAACACACTGTCTTCACTCTGCTCTAGAAACACACTGTCTTCACTCTGCTCCATGCACATACACCACAACTCTGCATTAGGGACACACTGTCTTCACTCTACATTAGGAACACACTGTCTTCACTCTGCATTAGGAACACACTGTCTTCACTCTGTATTAGGAACACACTGTCTTCACTATGCGTTAGGAACACAATGCCTTCACTATGCCATAGGAACACACTGTCTTCACTCTGCGTTAGGAACACACTGTCTTCACTCTGCCTTAGGAACAAACTGTCTTCACTCTGCTCTAGGAACACACTGTCTTCACACTGCTCCTTGCAAATACAGCGCAACTCTGCGTTAGGAAAACACTGTCTTCACTCTGCGTTAGGAATATACTGCCTTCACTCTGCTTTAGTAACACACTCCCTTTACTCTGCTTCATGCACATACATCACAACTCTGCGTTAGGAACACACTGTCTTCACTCTGCATTAGGAACACACTGTCTTCATTCTGCTCTAGGAACACACTGTCTTCACTCTGCGTTAGGAACATACTGTCTTAACTCTGCTCTAGGAACACACTGTCTTGACTCTGCATTAGGAACACTCTGTCTTCACTCTGCATTAGGAACACACTGTCTTCACTCTGATTTAGGAACACTGTCGTCACTCTCCTATAGGAACTCACTGTCTTAACTCTGAATTAGGAACACACTGTCTTCACTGCTCTAGGAACACACTGTCTTCACTCTGCTCATGCACATACTTCGCAACTCTGCATTAGGAACGCACTGTATTTACTCTGCGTTAAAAACACACTGTCTTCATTCTGCTCTACGAACACACTGTCTTCACTATGCGTTAGGAAAACACTGTCTTCACTCTGATCTAGGAACATGGTGTCTTCACTCTGCTCGATGCACATACACCGCAACTCAGCGTTAGGAAACACTGTCTTCACTATGCGTTAGGAACATACTGTCTTCACTATGCGTTAGGAACACACTGTCTTCACTATGCGTTAGGAACACACTGCCTTCACTTTGCTTTAGGAACACACTGTCTTCACTCTGCATTAGGAACACACTGTCTTCACTCTGTGTTAGGAAAAAACTGTCTTCACTCTGCTCGAGGAACACACTGTCTTCACTCTGCTCCTTGCACGTACACAGGAATCTGCGTTAGGAACACGCTGTCTTCACTCTGCATTAGGAACATACTGTCTTCACTCTACTTTAGGAACACACTCTCTTCACTCTTCATTAGGAACACACTGTCTTCACTCTGCTCTATGAACACACTGTCTTCACTCTGCATTAGGAACACACTGTCTTCACTCTGCTCTAGAAACACACTGTCTTCACTCTGCTCCATGCACATACACCACAACTCTGCGTTAGGGACACACTGTCTTCACTCTACGTTAGGAACACACTGTCTTCACTCTGCATTAAGAACACACTGTCTTCACTCTGCATTAGGAACACACTGTCTTCACTATGCGTTAGGAACACAATGCCTTCACTATGCCATAGGAACACTCTGTCTTCACTTTGCTCTAGGAACACACTGTCTTCACACTGCTCCTTGCAAATACAGCACAACTCTGCATTAGGAACACACTGTCTTCACTCTACATTAGGAACACACTGTCTTCACTCTGGGTTAGGAACATACTGTCTTCACTCTGCTTTAGGAACACACTGTCTTCACTCTGCTCCATGCACATACACCACAACTCTGCGTTAGGGACACACTGTCTTCACTCTGCATTAGGAACACACTGTCTTCCCTCTGCATTAGGAACACACTGTCTTCACTATGCATTAGGAACACACTGCATTCACTATGCGTTAGGAACACACTGTCTTCACTCTCCGTTAGGAACACACTGTCTTCACTCTGCGTTAGGAACACACTGTCTTCACATTGCTCCTTGCAAATACAGCGCAACTCTGCGTTAGGAACACACTGTCTTCACTCTGCTGTACGAACACACTGTTTTTACTCTGCGTTAGGAACACATTGTCTTCACTATGCGTTAGGAACACACTGTTTTCACTGCGTTAAGAACACACTGTCTTCACTCTGCATTAGGAACACACATCTTCACTCTGCTCTAGGAACACACTGTCTTCAGTCTGCTCCATGCACATACACCGGAACTCTGCGTTAGGAACACACTGTCTTCACTCTGTGTTAGGAACACACTGTCTTCATTCTGCTCCAGGAACACATTGTCTTCACTCTGCGTTAGGAACATACTGTCTTTACTCTGCTCTAGGAACACACTGTCTTCACTCTGCATTAGGAACACACTGTCTTCACTCTTCTCTAGGAACACACTGTCTTCACTCTTCTCTAGGAACACACTGTCTTCACTCTGCTCCATGCACATACTTCGCAACTCTGCGTTAGGAACACACTGTCTTCACTATGCGTTAGGAACATACTGTATTCACTCTGCTCTAGGAACACACTGTCTTCACTCTGTGTTAGGAACACTCTGTCTTCATTCTGCTCTAGGAACACACTATCTTCACTCTGCGTTAGGAACATACTGTCTTTACTCTTCTCTAGGAACACACTGTCTTCAATTCTGCATTAGGAACACACTCTCTTCACTCTGCCTTAGGAAAAAACTGTCTTCACTCTGCTCTAGGAACACACTGTCTTCACTCTTCCCTGCACATACACAGCAACTCTGCGTTAGGAACACACTGTCTTCACTCTGTGTTAGGAACATACTGTCTTCCCTCTACTTTAGGAACACACTCTCTTCACTCTGATTCATGCACATACACCACAACTCTGCGTTAGGAACACACTGTCTTCACTCTGCATTAGGAACACACTGTCTTCACTCTGGATTAGGAACACACTGTCTTCACTCTGCATTAGGAACACACTGTCTTCACTCTGCTCCATGCACATACACCACAACTCTGCCTTAGGGACACACTGTTTTCACTCTGCATTAGGAACACACTCTCTTCACTCTGCATTAGGAACACACTGTCGTCACTCTGCATTAGGAACACACTGTGTTCACTATGCGTTAGGAACACACTGCATTCACTATGCGTTAGGAACACACTGTCTTCACTCTGCGTTAGGAACACACTGTCTTCACTCTGCGTTAGGAACAAACTGTCTTCACTCTGCTTTAGGAACACACTGTCTTCACTCTGCTCCATGCACATACACCACAACTCTGCGTTAGGGACACACTGTCTTCACTCTGCATTAGGAACACACTGTCTTCCCTCTGCATTAGGAACACACTGTCTTCACTATGCATTAGGAACACACTGCATTCACTATGCGTTAGGAACACACTGTCTTCACTCTCCGTTAGGAACACACTGTCTTCACTCTGCGTTAGGAACACACTGTCTTCACATTGCTCCTTGCAAATACAGCGCAACTCTGCGTTAGGAACACACTGTCTTCACTCTGCTGTACGAACACACTGTTTTTACTCTGCGTTAGGAACACATTGTCTTCACTATGCGTTAGGAACACACTGTTTTCACTGCGTTAAGAACACACTGTCTTCACTCTGCATTAGGAACACACATCTTCACTCTGCTCTAGGAACACACTGTCTTCAGTCTGCTCCATGCACATACACCGGAACTCTGCGTTAGGAACACACTGTCTTCACTCTGTGTTAGGAACACACTGTCTTCATTCTGCTCCAGGAACACATTGTCTTCACTCTGCGTTAGGAACATACTGTCTTTACTCTGCTCTAGGAACACACTGTCTTCACTCTGCATTAGGAACACACTGTCTTCACTCTTCTCTAGGAACACACTGTCTTCACTCTTCTCTAGGAACACACTGTCTTCACTCTGCTCCATGCACATACTTCGCAACTCTGCGTTAGGAACACACTGTCTTCACTATGCGTTAGGAACATACTGTATTCACTCTGCTCTAGGAACACACTGTCTTCACTCTGTGTTAGGAACACTCTGTCTTCATTCTGCTCTAGGAACACACTATCTTCACTCTGCGTTAGGAACATACTGTCTTTACTCTTCTCTAGGAACACACTGTCTTCAATTCTGCATTAGGAACACACTCTCTTCACTCTGCCTTAGGAAAAAACTGTCTTCACTCTGCTCTAGGAACACACTGTCTTCACTCTTCCCTGCACATACACAGCAACTCTGCGTTAGGAACACACTGTCTTCACTCTGTGTTAGGAACATACTGTCTTCCCTCTACTTTAGGAACACACTCTCTTCACTCTGATTCATGCACATACACCACAACTCTGCGTTAGGAACACACTGTCTTCACTCTGCATTAGGAACACACTGTCTTCACTCTGGATTAGGAACACACTGTCTTCACTCTGCATTAGGAACACACTGTCTTCACTCTGCTCCATGCACATACACCACAACTCTGCCTTAGGGACACACTGTTTTCACTCTGCATTAGGAACACACTCTCTTCACTCTGCATTAGGAACACACTGTCGTCACTCTGCATTAGGAACACACTGTGTTCACTATGCGTTAGGAACACACTGCATTCACTATGCGTTAGGAACACACTGTCTTCACTCTGCGTTAGGAACACACTGTCTTCACTCTGCGTTAGGAACAAACTGTCTTCACTCTGCTTTAGGAACACACTGTCTTCACACTGCTCCTTGCAAATACAGCGCAACTCTGCGTTAGGAACACACTGTTTTCACTCTGCGTTAGGAAAATACTGTCTACACTCTGCTTGAGTAACACACTCTCTTCACTCTGCTTCATGCACATACACCAAAACTCTGCGTTAGGAACACACTGTCTTCACTCTGCATTAGGAACACACTGTCTTCATTCTGCTCTAGGAACACACTGTCTTCACTCTGCGTTAGGAACATACTGTGTTTACTCTGCTCTAGGAACACACTGTCTTCACACTGCTCCATGCACATACTTCGCAACTCTGCGTTAGGAACACACTGTCTTCACTCTGTGTTAGGAACACACTGTCTTCACTCTGCTCTAGAAACACACTGTCTTCACTCTGCTCCATGCACATACACCACAACTCTGCGTTAGGGACACACTGTCTTCACTCTACATTAGGAACACACTGTCTTCACTCTGCATTAGGAACACACTGTCTTCACTCTGTATTAGGAACACACTGTCTTCACTATGCGTTAGGAACACAATGCCTTCACTATGCCATAGGAACACACTGTCTTCACTCTGCGTTAGGAACACACTGTCTTCACTCTGCCTTAGGAACAAACTGTCTTCACTCTGCTCTAGGAACACACTGTCTTCACACTGCTCCTTGCAAATACAGCGCAACTCTGCGTTAGGAAAACACTGTCTTCACTCTGCGTTAGGAACATACTGCCTTCACTCTGCTTTAGTAACACACTCCCTTTACTCTGCTTCATGCACATACATCACAACTCTGCGTTAGGAACACACTGTCTTCACTCTGCATTAGGAACACACTGTCTTCATTCTGCTCTAGGAACACACTGTCTTCACTCTGCGTTAGGAACATACTGTCTTAACTCTGCTCTAGGAACACACTGTCTTGACTCTGCATTAGGAACACACTGTCTTCACTCTGCATTAGGAACACACTGTCTTCACTCTGATTTAGGAACACTGTCGTCACTCTCCTCTAGGAACTCACTGTCTTAACCCTGAATTAGGAACACACTGTCTTCACTGCTCTAGGAACACACTGTCTTCACTCTGCTCATGCATATATTTCGCAACTCTGCATTAGGAACGCACTGTATTTACTCTGCGTTAAAAACACACTGTCTTCATTCTGCTCTACGAACACACTGTCTTCACTATGCGTTAGGAAAACACTGTCTTCACTCTGATCTAGGAACACGGTGTCTTCACTCTGCTCGATGCACATACACCGCAACTCAGCGTTAGGAAACACTGTCTTCACTATGCGTTAGGAACATACTGTCTTCACTATGCGTTAGGAACACACTGTCTTCACTATGCGTTAGGAACACACTGCCTTCACTATGCGTTAGGAACACACTGTCTTCACTCTGCATTAGGAACACACTGTCTTCACTCTGTGTTAGGAAAAAACTGTCTTCACTCTGCTCTAGGAACACACTGTCTTCACTCTGCTCCTTGCACGTACACAGCAATCTGCGTTAGGAACACACTGTCTTCACTCTGCATTAGGAACATACTGTCTTCACTCTACTTTAGGAACACACTCTCTTCACTCTTCATTAGGAACACACTGTCTTCACTCTGCTCTATGAACACACTGTCTTCACTCTGCATTAGGAACACACTGTCTTCACTCTGCTCTAGAAACACACTGTCTTCACTCTGCTCCATGCACATACACCACAACTCTGCGTTAGGGACACACTGTCTTCACTCTACGTTAGGAACACACTGTCTTCACTCTGCATTAAGAACACACTGTCTTCACTCTGCATTAGGAACACACTGTCTTCACTATGCGTTAGGAACACAATGCCTTCACTATGCCATAGGTACACACTGTCTTCACTCTGCGTTAGGAACACACTGTCTTCACTCTGCATTAGGAACAAACTGTCTTCACTCTGCTCTAGTAACACACTGTCTTCACACTGCTCCTTGCAAATACAGCACAACTCTGCATTAGGAACACACTGTCTTCACTCTACATTAGGAACACACTGTCTTCACTCTGGGTTAGGAACATACTGTCTTCACTCTGCTTTAGGAACACACTGTCTTCACTCTTCTCCATGCACATACACCACAACTCTGCGTTAGGGACACACTGTCTTCACTCTGCATTAGGAACACACTGTCTTCCCTCTGCATTAGGAACACACTGTCTTCACTCTGTATTAGGAACACACTGTCTTCACTATGCGTTAGGAACACAATGCCTTCACTATGCCATAGGAACACACTGTCTTCACTCTGCGTTAGGAACACACTGTCTTCACTCTGCCTTAGGAACAAACTGTCTTCACTCTGCTCTAGGAACACACTGTCTTCACACTGCTCCTTGCAAATACAGCGCAACTCTGCGTTAGGAAAACACTGTCTTCACTCTGCGTTAGGAACATACTGCCTTCACTCTGTTTTAGTAACACACTCCCTTTACTCTGCTTCATGCACATATATCACAACTCTGCGTTAGGAACACACTGTCTTCACTCTGCATTAGGAACACACTGTCTTCATTCTGCTCTAGGAACACACTGTCTTCACTCTGCGTTAGGAACATACTGTCTTAACTCTGCTCTAGGAACACACTGTCTTGACTCTGCATTAGGAACACACTGTCTTCACTCTGCATTAGGAACACACTGTCTTCACTCTGATTTAGGAACACTGTCGTCACTCTCCTCTAGGAACTCACTGTCTTAACTCTGAATTAGGAACACACTGTCTTCACTGCTCTAGGAACACACTGTCTTCACTCTGCTCATGCACATACTTCGCAACTCTGCATTAGGAACGCACTGTATTTACTCTGCGTTAAAAACACACTGTCTTCATTCTGCTCTACGAACACACTGTCTTCACTATGCGTTAGGAAAACACTGTCTTCACTCTGATCTAGGAACACGGTGTCTTCACTCTGCTAGATGCACATACACCGCAACTCAGCGTTAGGAAACACTGTCTTCACTATGCGTTAGGAACATACTGTCTTCACTATGCGTTAGGAACACACTGTCTTCACTATGCGTTAGGAACACACTTCCTTCACTATGCGTTAGGAACACACTGTCTTCACTCTGCATTAGGAACACACTGTCTTCACTCTGTGTTAGGAAAAAACTGTCTTCACTCTGCTCTAGGAACACACTGTCTTCACTCTGCTCCTTGCACGTACACAGCAATCTGCGTTAGGAACACACTGTCTTCACTCTGCATTAGGAACATACTGTCTTCACTCTACTTTAGGAACACACTCTCTTCACTCTTCATTAGGAACACACTGTCTTCACTCTGCTCTATGAACACACTGTCTTCACTCTGCATTAGGAACACACTGTCTTCACTCTGCTCTAGAAACACACTGTCTTCACTCTGCTCCATGCACATACACCACAACTCTGCGTTAGGGACACACTGTCTTCACTCTACGTAAGGAACACACTGTCTTCACTCTGCATTAAGAACACACTGTCTTCACTCTGCATTAGGAACACACTGTCTTCACTATGCGTTAGGAACACAATGCCTTCACTATGCCATAGGTACACACTGTCTTCACTCTGCGTTAGGAACAAACTGTCTTCACTCTGCTCTAGGAACACACTGTCTTCACACTGCTCCTTGCAAATACAGCACAACTCTGCATTAGGAACACACTGTCTTCACTCTACATTAGGAACACACTGTCTTCACTCTGGGTTAGGAACATACTGTCTTCACTCTGCTTTAGGAACACACTGTCTTCACTCTGCTCCATGCACATACACCACAACTCTGCGTTAGGGACACACTGTCTTCACTCTGCATTAGGAACACACTGTCTTCCCTCTGCATTAGGAACACACTGTCTTCACTATGCATTGGGAACACACTGCATTCACTATGCGTTAGGAACACACTGTCTTCACTCTGCGTTAGGAACACACTGTCTTCACTCTTCGTTAGGAACACACTGTCTTCACATTGCTCCTTGCAAATACAGCGCAACTCTGCGTTAGGAACACACTGTCTTCACTCTGCTGTACGAACACACTGTTTTTACTCTGCTTTAGGAACACATTGTCTTCACTATGCTTTAGGAACACACTGTTTTCACTGCGTTAAGAACACACTGTCTTCACTCTGCATTAGGAACACACATCTTCACTCTGCTCTAGGAACACACTGTCTTCACTCTGCTCCATGCACATACACCGCAACTCTGCGTTAGGAACACACTGCCTTCACTCTGTGTTAGGAACACACTGTCTTCATTCTGCTCTAGGAACACATTGTCTTCACTCTGCGTTAGGAACATACTGTCTTTACTCTGCTCTAGGAACACACTGTCTTAACTCTGCATTAGGAACACACTGTCTTCACTCTACATTAGGAACACACTGTCTTCACTCTGATTTAGGAACACTGTCGTCACTCTGCTCAAGGAATTCACTGTCTTAACTCTGAATTAGGAACACACTGTCTTCACTCTTCTCTAGGAACACACTGTCTTCACTCTTCTCTAGGAACACACTGTCTTCACTCTGCTCCATGCACATACTTCGCAACTCTGCGTTAGGAACACACTGTCTTCACTATGCGTTAGGAACATACTGTATTCACTCTGCTCTAGGAACACACTGTCTTCACTCTGTGTTAGGAACACTCTGTCTTCATTCTGCTCTAGGAACACACTATCTTCACTCTGCGTTAGGAACATACTGTCTTTACTCTTCTCTAGGAACACACTGTCTTCAACTCTGCATTAGGAACACACTCTCTTCACTCTGCCTTAGGAAAAAACTGTCTTCACTCTGCTCTAGGAACACACTGTCTTCACTCTTCCTTGCACATACACAGCAACTCTGCGTTAGGAACACACTGTCTTCACTCTGTGTTAGGAACATACTGTCTTCCCTCTACATTAGGAACACACTCTTTCACTCTGATTCATGCACATACACCACAATCTGCGTTAGGAACACACAGTCTTCACTCTGCATTAGGAACACACTGTCTTCACTCTGGATTAGGAACACACTGTCTTCACTCTGCTTTAGGAACACACTGTCTTCACAATGCTCCATGCACATACACCACAACTCTGCCTTAGGGACACACTGTCTTCACTCTGCATTAGGAACACACTCTCTTCACTCTGCATTAGGAACACACTGTTGTCACTCTGCATTAGGAACACACTGTATTCACTATGCGTTAGGAACACACTGCCTTCACTATGCGTTAGGAACACACTGTCTTCACTCTGCGTTAGGAACACACTGTCTTCACTCTGCGTTAGGAACAAACTGTCTTCACTCTGCTTTTGGAACACACTGTCTTCACACTGCTCCTTGCAAATACAGCGCAACTCTGCATTAGGAACACACTGTTTTCACTCTGCGTTAGGAACATACTGTCTACACTCTGCTTTAGTAACACACTCTCTTCACTCTGCTTCATGCACATACACCAAAACTCTGCGTTAGGAACACACTGTCTTCATTCTGCATTAGGAACACACTGTCTTCATTCTGCTCTAGGAACACACTGTCTTCACTCTGCGTTAGGTACATACTGTGTTTACTCTGCTCTAGGAACACACTGTCTTAACTCTGCATTAGGAACACACTGTCTTCACTCTGCATTAGGAACACACTGTCTTCACTCTGATTTAGGAACACTGTCATCACTCTGCTCTAGGAACTCACTGTCTTCACTCTGAATTAGGAACACACTGTCTTCACTCTGCATTCGGAACAAACTGTCTTCACTCTGCTCTAGTAACACACTGTCTTCACACTGCTCCTTGCAAATACAGCACAACTCTGCATTAGGAACACACTGTCTTCACTCTACATTAGGAACACACTGTCTTCACTCTGGGTTAGGAACATACTGTCTTCACTCTGCTTTAGGAACACACTGTCTTCACTCTTCTCCATGCACATACACCACAACTCTGCGTTAGGGACACACTGTCTTCACTCTGCATTAGGAACACACTGTCTTCCCTCTGCATTAGGAACACACTGTCTTCACTCTGTATTAGGAACACACTGTCTTCACTATGCGTTAGGAACACAATGCCTTCACTATGCCATAGGAACACACTGTCTTCACTCTGCGTTAGGAACACACTGTCTTCACTCTGCCTTAGGAACAAACTGTCTTCACTCTGCTCTAGGAACACACTGTCTTCACACTGCTCCTTGCAAATACAGCGCAACTCTGCGTTAGGAAAACACTGTCTTCACTCTGCGTTAGGAACATACTGCCTTCACTCTGTTTTAGTAACACACTCCCTTTACTCTGCTTCATGCACATACATCACAACTCTGCGTTAGGAACACACTGTCTTCACTCTGCATTAGGAACACACTGTCTTCATTCTGCTCTAGGAACACACTGTCTTCACTCTGCGTTAGGAACATACTGTCTTAACTCTGCTCTAGGAACACACTGTCTTGACTCTGCATTAGGAACACACTGTCTTCACTCTGCATTAGGAACACACTGTCTTCACTCTGATTTAGGAACACTGTCGTCACTCTCCTCTAGGAACTCACTGTCTTAACTCTGAATTAGGAACACACTGTCTTCACTGCTCTAGGAACACACTGTCTTCACTCTGCTCATGCACATACTTCGCAACTCTGCATTAGGAACGCACTGTATTTACTCTGCGTTAAAAACACACTGTCTTCATTCTGCTCTACGAACACACTGTCTTCACTATGCGTTAGGAAAACACTGTCTTCACTCTGATCTAGGAACACGGTGTCTTCACTCTGCTCGATGCACATACACCGCAACTCAGCGTTAGGAAACACTGTCTTCACTATGCGTTAGGAACATACTGTCTTCACTATGCGTTAGGAACACACTGTCTTCACTATGCGTTAGGAACACACTTCCTTCACTATGCGTTAGGAACACACTGTCTTCACTCTGCATTAGGAACACACTGTCTTCACTCTGTGTTAGGAAAAAACTGTCTTCACTCTGCTCTAGGAACACACTGTCTTCACTCTGCTCCTTGCACGTACACAGCAATCTGCGTTAGGAACACACTGTCTTCACTCTGCATTAGGAACATACTGTCTTCACTCTACTTTAGGAACACACTCTCTTCACTCTTCATTAGGAACACACTGTCTTCACTCTGCTCTATGAACACACTGTCTTCACTCTGCATTAGGAACACACTGTCTTCACTCTGCTCTAGAAACACACTGTCTTCACTCTGCTCCATGCACATACACCACAACTCTGCGTTAGGGACACACTGTCTTCACTCTACGTAAGGAACACACTGTCTTCACTCTGCATTAAGAACACACTGTCTTCACTCTGCATTAGGAACACACTGTCTTCACTATGCGTTAGGAACACAATGCCTTCACTATGCCATAGGTACACACTGTCTTCACTCTGCGTTAGGAACAAACTGTCTTCACTCTGCTCTAGGAACACACTGTCTTCACACTGCTCCTTGCAAATACAGCACAACTCTGCATTAGGAACACACTGTCTTCACTCTACATTAGGAACACACTGTCTTCACTCTGGGTTAGGAACATACTGTCTTCACTCTGCTTTAGGAACACACTGTCTTCACTCTGCTCCATGCACATACACCACAACTCTGCGTAAGGACACACTGTCTTCACTCTGCATTAGGAACACACTGTCTTCCCTCTGCATTAGGAACACACTGTCTTCACTATGCATTGGGAACACACTGCATTCACTATGCGTTAGGAACACACTGTCTTCACTCTGCGTTAGGAACACACTGTCTTCACTCTGCGTTAGGAACACACTGTCTTCACATTGCTCCATGCAAATACAGCGCAACTCTGCGTTAGGAACACACTGTCTTCACTCTGCTGTACGAACACACTGTTTTTACTCTGCGTTAGGAACACATTGTCTTCAGTATGCGTTAGGAACACACTGTTTTCACTGCGTTAAGAACACACTGTCTTCACTCTGCATTAGGAACACACATCTTCACTCTGCTCTAGGAACACACTGTCTTCACTCTGCTCCATGCACATACACCGCAACTCTGCGTTAGGAACACACTGCCTTCACTCTGTGTTAGGAACACACTGTCTTCATTCTGCTCTAGGAACACATTGTCTTCACTCTGCGTTAGGAACATACTGTCTTTACTCTGCTCTAGGAACACACTGTCTTAACTCTGCATTAGGAACACACTGTCTTCACTCTACATTAGGAACACACTGTCTTCACTCTGATTTAGGAACACTGTCGTCACTCTGCTCAAGGAATTCACTGTCTTAACTCTGAATTAGGAACATACTGTCTTCACTCTTCTCTAGGAACACACTGTCTTCACTCTTCTCTAGGAACACACTGTCTTCACTCTGCTCCATGCACATACTTCGCAACTCTGCGTTAGGAACACACTGTCTTCACTATGCGTTAGGAACATACTGTATTCACTCTGCTCTAGGAACACACTGTCTTCACTCTGTGTTAGGAACACTCTGTCTTCATTCTGCTCTAGGAACACACTATCTTCACTCTGCGTTAGGAACATCCTGTCTTTACTCTTCTCTAGGAACACACTGTCTTCAACTCTGCATTAGGAACACACTCTCTTCACTCTGCCTTAGGAAAAAACTGTCTTCACTCTGCTCTAGGAACACACTGTCTTCACTCTGTGTTAGGAACATACTGTCTTCCCTCTACATTAGGAACACACTCTTTCACTCTGATTCATGCACATACACCACAATCTGCGTTAGGAACACACTGTCTTCACTCTGCATTAGGAACACACTGTCTTCACTCTGGATTAGGAACACACTGTCTTCACTCTGCGTTAGGAACAAACTGTCTTCACTCTGCTTTTGGAACACACTGTCTTCACACTGCTCCTTGCAAATACAGCGCAACTCTGCATTAGGAACACACTGTTTTCACTCTGCGTTAGGAACATACTGTCTACACTCTGCTTTAGTAACACACTCTCTTCACTCTGCTTCATGCACATACACCAAAACTCTGCGTTAGGAACACACTGTCTTCACTCTGCATTAGGAACACACTGTCTTCATTCTGCTCTAGGAACACACTGTCTTCACTCTGCGTTAGGAACATACTGTCTTTACTCTGCTCTAGGAACACACTGTCTTGACTCTGCTCCATGCACATACACCGCAACTCTGCGTTAGGAACACACTGTCTTCACTCTGTGTTAGGAACACACTGTCTTCATTCTGCTCTAGGAACACATTGTCTTCACTCTGCGTTAGGAACATACTGTCTTTACTCTGCTCTAGGAACACACTGTCTTAACTCTGCATTAGGAACACACTGTCTTCACTCTACATTAGGAACACACTGTCTTCACTCTGATTTAGGAACACTGTCGTCACTCTTCTCAAGGAATTCACTGTCTTAACTCTGAATTAGGAACACACTGTCTTCACTCTTCTCTAGGAACACACTGTCTTCACTCTTCTCTAGGAACACACTGTCTTCACTCTGCTCCATGCACATACTTCGCAACTCTGCGTTAGGAACACACTGTCTTCACTATGCGTTAGGAACATACTGTATTCACTCTGCTCTAGGAACACACTGTCTTCACTCTGTGTTAGGAACACTCTGTCTTCATTCTGCTCTAGGAACACACTATCTTCACTCTGCGTTAGGAACATACTGTCTTTACTCTTCTCTAGGAACACACTGTCTTCAACTCTGCATTAGGAACACACTCTCTTCACTCTGCCTTAGGAAAAAACTGTCTTCACTCTGCTCTAGGAACACACTGTCTTCACTCTTCCTTGCACATACACAGCAACTCTGCGTTAGGAACACACTGTCTTCACTCTGTGTTAGGAACATACTGTCTTCCCTCTACATTACGAACACACTCTTTCACTCTGATTCATGCACATACACCACAATCTGCGTTAGGAACACACTGTCTTCACTCTGCTTTAGGAACACACTGTCTTCACTCTGGATTAGGAACACACTGTCTTCACTCTACATTAGGAACACACTGTCTTCACTCTGCATTAGGAACACACTGTCTTAACTCTGTATTAGGAACACACTGTCTTCACTATGCGTTAGGAACACAATGCCTTCACTATGCCATAGGAACACACTGTCTTCACTCTGCGTTAGGAACACACTGTCTTCACTCTGCGTTAGGAACAAACTGTCTTCATTCTGCTCTAGGAACACACTGTCTTCACACTGCTCCTTGCAAATACAGCGCAACTCTGCGTTAGGAAAACACTGTCTTCACTCTGCGTTAAAACATACTGTCTTCACTCTGCGTTAGTAACACACTCCCTTTACTCTGCTTCATGCACATACATCACAACTCTGCGTTAGGAACACACTGTCTTCACTCTGCATTAGGAACACACTGTCTTCATTCTGCTCTAGGAACACACTGTCTTCACTCTGCGATAGGAACATACTGTCTTTACTCTGCTCTAGGAACACACTGTCTTGACTCTGCATTAGGAACACACTGTCTTCACTCTGCATTAGGAACACACTGTCTTCACTCTGATTTAGGAACACTGTCGTCACTCTCCTCTAGGAACTCACTGTCTTAACTCTGAATTAGGAACACACTGTCTTCACTGCTCTAGGAACACACTGTCTTCACTCTGCTCATGCACATACTTCGCAACTCTGCATTAGGAACGCACTGTATTTACTCTGCGTTAAAAACACACTGTCTTCATTCTGCTCTACGAACACACTGTCTTCACTATGCGTTAGGAAAACACTGTCTTCACTCTGATCTAGGAACACGGTGTCTTCACTCTGCTCGATGCACATACACCGCAACTCAGCGTTAGGAAACACTGTCTTCACTATGCGTTAGGAACATAGTGTCTTCACTATGCGTTAGGAACACACTGTCTTCACTATGCGTTAGGAACACACTGCCTTCACTGTGCGTTAGGAACACACTGTCTTCACTCTGCGTTAGGAACACACTGTCTTCACTCTGCATTAGGAACACACTGTCTTCACTCTGTGTTAGGAAGAAACTGTCTTCACTCTGCTCTAGGAACACAGTGTCTTCACTCTGCTCCTTGCACATACACAGCAATCTGCGTTAGGAACACACTGTCTTCACTCTGCATTAGGAACATACTGTCTTCACTCTACTTTAGGAACACACTCTCTTCACTCTTCATTAGGAACACTATGTCTTCACTCTGCTCTAGGAACACACTGTCTTCACTCTGCTCCATGCACATACTTCGCAACTCTGCGTTAGGAACGCACTGCCTTCACTCTGCGTTAAGAACACACTGTCTTCATTCTGCTCTATGAACACACTGTCTTCACTCTGCATTAGGAACACACTGTCTTCACTCTGCTCTAGAAACACACTGTCTTCACTCTGCTCCATGCACATACACCACAACTCTGCGTTAGGGACACACTGTCTTCACTCTACGTTAGGAACACACTGTCTTCACTCTGCATTATGAACACACTGTCTTCACTCTGCATTCGGAACACACTGTCTTCACTATGCGTTAGGAACACAATGCCTTCACTATGCCATAGGATCACACTGTCTTCACTCTGCGTTAGGAACACACTGTCTTCACTCTGCGTTAGGAACACACTGTCTTCACTCTGCTCCATGCACATACATCGCAACTCTGCGTTAGGAACGCACTGTCTTCACTCTGAGTTAAGAACACACTGTCTTCATTCTGCTGTACGAACACACTGTTTTTACTCTCGTTAGGAACACATTGTCTTCACTATGCGTTAGGAACACACTGTTTTCACTATGCGTTAAGAACACACTGTCTTCACTCTGCATTAGGAACACACTGTCTTCACTCTGCTCTAGGAACACACTGTCTTCATTCTGCTCCATGCACATACTTCGCAACTCTGCATTAGGAACGCATTGTCTTTACTCTGCGTTAAAAACACAATGTCTTCATTCTGCTCTACGAACAATCTGTCTTTACTATGCGTTAGGAACACACTGTCTTCACTCTGCTCTAGGAACACACTGTCTTCACTCTGCATTAGGAACACACTGTCTTCACTATGCGTTAGGAACACACTGCCTTCACTATGCGTTAGGAACACACTGTCTTCACTATTCGTTAGGAACACACTTTCTTCACTCTGCGTTAGGAACACACTGTCTTCACTCTGCGTTAGGAACAAACTGTCTTCACTCTGCTCTAGGAACACACTGTCTTCACCCTGCTCCTTTCAAATACAGCGCAACTCTGCGTTAGGAACACACTGTCTTCACTCTGCGTTAGGAACACACTGTCTTCACTCTGCGTTAGGAACATACTGTCTTCACTCTGCTTTAGTAACACACTCCCTTCTCTCTGCTTCATGCACAACATCACAACTCTGCGTTAGGTACACACTGTCTTCACTCTGCATTAGGAACACACTGTCTTCATTCTGCTCTAGGAACACACTGTCTTCACTCTGCGTTAGGAACATACTGTCTTTACTCTTCTCTAGGAACACACTGTCTTAACTCTGCATTAGGAACACACTGTCTTCACTCTGCGTTAGGAACAAACTGTCTTCACTCTGCTCTAGGAACACACTGTCTTCACACTGCTCCTTGCAAATACAGCGCAACTCTGCGTTAGGAGCACACTGTCTTCACTCTGTGTTAGGAACACTCTGTCTTCATTCTGCTCTAGGAACACACTGTCTTCACTCTGCGTTAGGAACATACTGTCTTTACTCTGCTCTAGGAACACACTGTCTTAACTCTGCATTAGGAACACACTGTCTTCACTCTGCGTTAGGAACAAACTGTCTTCACTCTGCTCTAGAAACACACTGTCTTCACACTGCTCCTTGCAAATACAGCGCAACACTGCGTTAGGAACACACTGTCTTCACTCTGCGTTAGGAACATAGTGTCTTCACTCTGCTTTAGTAACACACTCTCTTCACTCTGCTTCATGCACATACACCACAACTCTGCGTTAGGAACACACTGTCTTCACTCTGCATTAGGAACACACTGTCTTCACTCTGCATTAGGAACACACTGTCTTCATTCTGCATTAGGAACACACTGTCTTCACTCTGCTCTAGGAACACACTGTCTTCACTCTGCTCCATGCACATACACCACAACTCTGCGTAGGGAACATACTGTCTTCACTCTGTGTTAGGAACACTCTGTCTTGATTCTGCTCTAGGAACACACTATCTTCACTCTGCGTTAGGAACACACTGTCTTCACTCTGTGTTAGGAACACTCTGTCTTCATTCTGCTCTAGGAACACACTATCTTCACTCTTCGTTAGGAACATACTGTCTTTACACTGCTCTAGGAACACACTGTCTTAACTCTGCATTAGGAACACACTGTCTTCACTCTGCATTAGGAACACACTGTCTTCACTCTGATTTAGGAACACTGTCATCACTCTGCTCTAGGAACTCACTGTCTTCACTCTGCACACTGCACATACACAGCAACTCTGCGTTAGGAACACACTGTCTCCACTCTACGTTAGGAACATACTGTCTTCCCTCTACTTTAGGAACACACTCTCTTCACTCTGATTCATGCACATACACCACAACTCTGTGTTAGGAACACACTGTCTTCACTCTGCATTAGGAACACACTGTATTCACTCTGCATTAGGAACACACTGTCTTCACTCTGCATTAGGAACACACTGTCTTCACTCTGCTCCATGCACATACACCACAACTCTGCGTTAGGGACCCACTGTCTTAACTCTGAATTAGGAACACACTGTCTACACTCTGCATTAGGAACACACTGTCGTCACTCTGCATTAGGAACACACTGTCTTCACTCTGCGTTAGGAACACACTGCCTTCACTATGCGTTAGGAACACACTGTCTTCACTCTGCGTTAGGAACACACTGTCTTCACTCTGCGTTAGGAACAAACTGTCTTCACTCTGCTTTAGGAACACACTGTCTTCACACTGCTCCTTGCAAATACAGCGCAACTCAGCGTTAGGAACACACTGTCTTCACTCTGCGTTAGGAACATACTGTCTACACTCTGCTTTAGTAACACACTCTCTTCATTCTGCTTCATGCACATACACCACAACTCTGCGTTAGGAACACACTGTCTTCACTCTGCATTAGGAACACACTGTCTTCATTCTGCTCTAGGAACATACTATCTTCACTCTGCGTTAGGAACATACTGTCTTTACTCTGCTCTAGGAACACACTGTCTTAACTCTGCATTAGGAACACACTGTCTTCACTCTGCATTAGGAACACACTGTCTTCACTCTGATTTAGGAACACTGTCATCACTCTGCTCTAGGAACTCACTGTCTTCACTCTGAATTAGGAACACACTGTCTTCATTCTGCTCTAGGAACTCACTGTCTTCACTCTGCTCCATGCACATACATCGCAACTCTGCGTTAGGAACGCACTGTCTTCACTCTGAGTTAAGAACACACTGTCTTCATTTTGCTGTACGAACACACTGTTTTTACTCTGCGTTAGGAACACATTGTCTTCACTATGCGTTAGGAACACACTGTTTTCACGATGCGTTAGGAACACACTGTCTTCAGTCTGCATTAGGAACACACTGTCTTCACTCTGCTCTAGGAACCCACTGTCTACACTCTGCTCCATGCACATACTTCGCAACTCTGCGTAAGGAACGCACTGTCTTTACTCTGCATTAAAAACACACTGTCTTCATTCTGCTCTACGAACACACTGTCTTCACTATGCGTTAGGACACACTGTCTTCACTCTGCTCTAGGAACACGCTGTCTTCACTCTGCTCGATGCACATACACCCTAACTCTGCGTTAGGGACACATTGTCTTCACTCTGCATTAGGAACACACTGTCTTCACTCTGCATTAGGAACACACTGTCTTCACTCTGCATTAGGAACACACTGTCTTCACTATGCGTTAGGAACACACTGCCTTCACTATGCCTTAGGAACACACTGTCTTCACTATGCGTTAGGAACACACTTTCTTCACTCTGCGTTAGGAACACACTGTCTTCACTCTGCGTTAGGAACAAACTGTCTTCACTCTGCTCTAGGAACACACTGTCTTCACCCTGCTCCTTGCAAATACAGCGCAACTCTGCGTTAGGAACACACTGTCTTCACTCTGCGTTAGGAACATACTGTCTTCACTCTGCTTTAGTAACACACTCCCTTCTATCTGCTTCATGCACATACATCACAACTCTGCGTTAGGTACACACTGTCTTCACTCTGCATTAGGAACACACTGTCTTCATTCTGCTCTAGGAACACACTGTCTTCACTCTGCGTTAGGAACATACTGTCTTTACTCTTCTCTAGGAACACACTGTCTTAACTCTGCATTAGGAACACACTGTCTTCACTCTGCGTTAGGAACAAACTGTCTTCACTCTGCTCTAGGAACACACTGTCTTCACACTGCTCCTTGCAAATACAGCGCAACTCTGCGTTAGGAACACACTGTCTTCACTCTGTGTTAGGAACACTCTGTCTTCATTCTGCTCTAGGAACACACTGTCTTCACTCTGCGTTAGGAACATACTGTCTTTACTCTGCTCTAGGAACACACTGTCTTAACTCTGCATTAGGAACACACTGTCTTCACTCTGCGTTAGGAACAAACTGTCTTCACTCTGCTCTAGAAACACACTGTCTTCACACTGCTCCTTGCAAGTACAGCGCAACACTGCGTTAGGAACACACTGTCTTCACTCTGCGTTAGGAACATAGTGTCTTCACTCTGCTTTAGTAACACACTCTCTTCACTCTGCTTCATACACATACACCACAACTCTGCGTTAGGAACACACTGTCTTCACTCTGCATTAGGAACACACTGTCTTCACTCTGCATTAGGAACACACTGTCTTCATTCTGCATTAGGAACACACTGTCTTCACTCTGCTCTAGGAATACACTGTCTTCACTCTGCTCCATGCACATACACCACAACTCTGCGTTAGGAACACACTGTCTCCACTCTACGTTAGGAACATACTGTCTTCCCTCTACTTTAGGAACACACTCTCTTCACTCTGATTCATGCACATACACCACAACTCTGTGTTAGGAACACACTGTCTTCACTCTGCATTAGGAACACACTGTCTTCACTCTGCATCAGGAACACACTGTCTTCACTCTGCATTAGGAACACACTGTCTTCACTCTGCTCTAGGAACCCACTGTCTTCACTCTGCTCCATGCACATACTTCGCAACTCTGCGTAAGGAACGCACTGTCTTTACTCTGCATTAAAAACACACTGTCTTCATTCTGCTCTACGAACACACTGTCTTCACTTCGCTCTAGGAACACGCTGTCTTCACTCTGCTCGATGCACATACACCCTAACTCTGCGTTAGGGACACACTGTCTTCACTCTGCATTAGGAACACACTGTCTTCACTCTGCATTAGGAACACACTGTCTTCACTCTGCATTAGGAACACACTGTCTTCACTATGCGTTAGGAACACACTGCCTTCACTATGCGTTAGGAACACACTGTCTTCACTCTGCGTTAGGAACACACTGTCTTCACTATGCGTTAGGAAAAAACTGTCTTCACTCTGCTCTAGGAACACACTGTCTTCACCCTGCTCCTTGCAAATACAGCGCAACTCTGCGTTAGGAACACACTGTCTTCACTCTGCATTAGGAACATACTGTCTTCACTCTGCTTTAGTAACACACACTCTTCACTTTGCTTCATGCACATACACCACAACTCTGCGTTAGGACACACTGTCTTCACTCTGCATTACTAACACACTGTCTTCATTCTGCTCTAGGAACACACTGTCTTCACTCTGCGTTAGGAACATACTGTCTTTACTCTGCTCTAGGAACACACTGTCTTAACTCTGCATTAGGAACACACTCTCTTCACTATTCATTAGGAACACACTGTCTTCACTCTGATTTAGGAACACTGTCGTCACTCTCCACTAGGAAATCACTGTCTTAACTCTGAATTAGGAACACACTGTCTTCACTGCTCTAGGAACACACTGTCTTCACTCTGCTCGATGCACATAAACCGCAACTCTGCGTTAGGGACACACTGTCTTCACTCTGCATTAGGAACACACTGTCTTCACTCGGCTCCTTGCACATACACAGCAACTCTGCGTTAGGAACACACTGTTTTCACTCTACGTTAGGAACATACTGTCTTCCCTCTACTTTAGGAACACACTCTCTTCACTCTGATTCATGCACATACACCACAACTCTGCGTTAGGAACACACTGTCTTCACTCTGCATTAGGAACACACTGTCTTCACTCTGCATTAGGAACACACTGTCTTCACTCTGCATTAGGAACACACTGTCTTCACTCTGCTCCCTGCACATACACCACAACTCTGCGTTAGGGACACACTGTCTTCACTCTGCATTAGGAACACACTGTCTTCACTCTGCATTAGGAACACACTGTCGTCACTCTGCATTAGGAACACACTGCCTTCACTATGCGTTAGGAACACACTGTCTTCACTCTGCGTTAGGAACACACTGTCTTCACTCTGCGTTAGGAACAAACTGTCTTCACTCTGCTTTTGGAACACACTGTCTTCACACTGCTCCTTGCAAATACAGCGCAACTCTGCATTAGGAACACACTGTTTTCACTCTGCGTTAGGAACATACTGTCTACACTCTGCTTTAGTAACACACTCTCTTCACTCTGCTTCATGCACATACACCAAAACTCTGCGTTAGGAACACACTGTCTTCACTCTGCATTAGGAACACACTGTCTTCATTCTGCTCTAGGAACACACTGTCTTCACTCTGCGTTAGGTACATACTGTGTTTACTCTGCTCTAGGAACACACTGTCTTAACTCTGCATTAGGAACACACTGTCTTCACTCTGCATTAGGAACACACTGTCTTCACTCTGATTTAGGAACACTGTCATCACTCTGCTCTAGGAACTCACTGTCTTCACTCTGAATTAGGAACACACTGTCTTCACTCTGCTCAATGCACATACTTCGCAACTCTGCATTAGGAACGCACTGTATTTACTCTGCGTTAAAAACACACTGTCTTCATTCTTCTCTACGAACACACTGTCTTCACTATGCGTTAGGAAAATACTGTCTTTACTCTGCTCTAGGAACACACTGTCTTGACTCTGCTCCATGCACATACACCGCAACTCTGCGTTAGGAACACACTGTCTTCACTCTGTGTTAGGAACACACTGTCTTCATTCCGCTCTAGGAACACATTGTCTTCACTCTGCGTTAGGAACATACTGTCTTTACTCTGCTCTAGGAACACACTGTCTTAACTCTGCATGAGGAACACACTGTCTTCACTCTACATTAGGAACACACTGTCTTCACTCTGATTTAGGAACACTGTCCTCACTCTGCTCAAGGAATTCACTGTCTTAACTCTGAATTAGGAACACACTGTCTTCACTCTTCTCTAGGAACACACTGTCTTCCCTCTTCTCTAGGAACACACTGTCTTCACTCTTCCTTGCACATACACAGCAACTCTGCGTTAGGAACACACTGTCTTCACTCTGTGTTAGGAACATACTGTCTTCCCTCTACATTAGGAACACACTCTTTCACTCTGATTCATGCACATACACCACAATCTGCGTTAGGAACACACTGTCTTCACTCTGCATTAGGAACACACTGTCTTCACTCTGGATTAGGAACACACTGTCTTCACTCTACATTAGGAACACACTGTCTTCACTCTGCATTAGGAACACACTGTCTTAACTCTGTATTAGGAACACACTGTCTTCACTATGCGTTAGGAACACAATGCCTTCACTATGCCATAGGAACACACTGTCTTCACTCTGCGTTAGGAACACACTGTCTTCACTCTGCGTTAGGAACAAACTGTCTTCACTCTGCTCTAGGAACACACTGTCTTCACACTGCTCCTTGCAAATACAGCGCAACTCTGCGTTAGGAAAACACTGTCTTCACTCTGCGTTAAAACATACTGTCTTCACTCTGCGTTAGTAACACACTCCCTTTACTCTGCTTCATGCACATACATCACAACTCTGCGTTAGGAACACACTGTCTTCACTCTGCATTAGGAACACACTGTCTTCATTCTGCTCTGGGAACACACTGTCTTCACTCTGCGTTAGGAACATACTGTCTTTACTCTGCTCTAGGAACACACTGTCTTGACTCTGCATTAGGAACACACTGTCTTCACTCTGCATTAGGAACACACTGTCTTCACTCTGATTTAGGAACACTGTCGTCACTCTCCTCTAGGAACTCACTGTCTTAACTCTGAATTAGGAACACACTGTCTTTACTGCTCTAGGAACACACTGTCTTCACTCTGCTCATGCACATACTTCGCAACTCTGCATTAGGAACGCACTGTATTTACTCTGCGTTAAAAACACACTGTCTTCATTCTGCTCTACGAACACACTGTCTTCACTATGCGTTAGGAAAACACTGTCTTCACTCTGATCTAGGAACACGGTGTCTTCACTCTGCTCGATGCACATACACCGCAACTCAGCGTTAGGAAACACTGTCTTCACTATGCGTTAGGAACATAGTGTCTTCACTATGCGTTAGGAACACACTGTCTTCACTATGCGTTAGGAACACACTGCCTTCACTGTGCGTTAGGAACACACTGTCTTCACTCTGCATTAGGAACACACTGTCTTCACTCTGTGTTAGGAAGAAATTGTCTTCACTCTGCTCTAGGAACACACTGTCTTCACTCTGCTCCTTGCACATACACAGCAATCTGCGTTAGGAACACACTGTCTTCACTCTGCATTAGGAACATACTGTCTTCACTCTACTTTAGGAACACACTCTCTTCACTCTTCATTAGGAACACACTGTCTTCACTCTGCTCTAGGAACACACTGTCTTCACTCTGCTCCATGCACATACTTCGCAACTCTGCGTTAGGAACGCACTGCCTTCACTCTGCGTTAAGAACACACTGTCTTCATTCTGCTCTATGAACACACTGTCTTCACTCTGCATTAGGAACACACTGTCTTCACTCTGCTCTAGAAACACACTGTCTTCACTCTGCTCCATGCACATACACCACAACTCTGCGTTAGGGACACACTGTCTTCACTCTACGTTAGGAACACACTGTCTTCACTCTGCATTAAGAACACACTGTCTTCACTCTGCATTCGGAACACACTGTCTTCACTCTGCGTTAGGAACACAATGCCTTCACTATGCCATAGGAACACACTGTCTTCACTCTGCATTAGGAACACACTGTCTTCACTCTGCGTTAGGAACAAACTGTCTTCACTCTGCTCTAAGAACACACTGTCTTCACTCTGCTCTAGGAACACACTGTCTTCACTCTGCTCCATGCACATACATCGCAACTCTGCGTTAGGAACGCACTGTCTTCACTCTGAGTTAAGAACACACTGTCTTCATTCTGCTGTACGAACACACTGTTTTTACTCTCGTTAGGAACACATTGTCTTCACTATGCGTTAGGAACACACTGTTTTCACTATGCGTTAAGAACACACTGTCTTCACTCTGCATTAGGAACACACTGTCTTCACTCTGCTCTAGGAACACACTGTCTTCACTCTGCTCCATGCACATACTTCGCAACTCTGCATTAGGAACGCATTGTCTTTACTCTGCGTTAAAAACACAATGTCTTCATTCTGCTCTACGAACAAACTGTCTTTACTATGCGTTAGGAACACACTGTCTTCACTCTGCTCTAGGAACACACTGTCTTCACTCTGCATTAGGAACACACTGTCTTCACTATGCGTTAGGAACACACTGCCTTCACTATGCGTTAGGAACACACTGTCTTCACTATTCGTTAGGAACACACTTTCTTCACTCTGCGTTAGGAACACACTGTCTTCACTCTGCGTTAGGAACAAACTGTCTTCACTCTGCTCTAGGAACACACTGTCTTCACCCTGCTCCTTTCAAATACAGCGCAACTCTGCGTTAGGAACACACTGTCTTCACTCTGCGTTAGGAACATACTGTCTTCACTCTGCTTTAGTAACACACTCCCTTCTCTCTGCTTCATGCACAACATCACAACTCTGCGTTAGGTACACACTGTCTTCACTCTGCATTAGGAACACACTGTCTTCATTCTGCTCTAGGAACACACTGTCTTCACTCTGCGTTAGGAACATACTGTCTTTACTCTTCTCTAGGAACACACTGTCTTAACTCTGCATTAGGAACACACTGTCTTCACTCTGCGTTAGGAACAAACTGTCTTCACTCTGCTCTAGGAACACACTGTCTTCACACTGCTCCTTGCAAATACAGCGCAACTCTGCGTTAGGAACACACTGTCTTCACTCTGTGTTAGGAACACTCTGTCTTCATTCTGCTCTAGGAACACACTGTCTTCACTCTGCGTTAGGAACATACTGTCTTTACTCTGCTCTAGGAACACACTGTCTTAACTCTGCATTAGGAACACACTGTCTTCACTCTGCGTTAGGAACAAACTGTCTTCACTCTGCTCTAGAAACACACTGTCTTCACACTGCTCCTTGCAAATACAGCGCAACACTGCATTAGGAACACACTGTCTTCACTCTGCGTTAGGAACACACTGTCTTCACTCTGCTCCATGCACATACACCACAACTCTGCGTAGGGAACATACTGTCTTCACTCTGCATTAGGAACACACTGTCTTCACTCTGCATTAGGAACACACTGTCTTCACTCTGCATTAGGAACACACTGTCTTCATTCTGCATTAGGAACACACTGTCTTCACTCTGCTCTAGGAACACACTGTCTTCACTCTGCTCCATGCACATACACCACAACTCTGCGTAGGGAACATACTGTCTTCACTCTGTGTTAGGAACACTCTGTCTTGATTCTGCTCTAGGAACACACTATCTTCACTCTGCGTTAGGAACACACTGTCTTCACTCTGTGTTAGGAACACTCTGTCTTCATTCTGCTCTAGGAACACACTATCTTCACTCTTCGTTAGGAACATACTGTCTTTACACTGCTCTAGGAACACACTGTCTTAACTCTGCATTAGGAACACACTGTCTTCACTCTGCATTAGGAACACACTGTCTTCACTCTGATTTAGGAACACTGTCATCACTCTGCTCTAGGAACTCACTGTCTTCACTCTGCACACTGCACATACACAGCAACTCTGCGTTAGGAACACACTGTCTCCACTCTACGTTAGGAACATACTGTCTTCCCTCTACTTTAGGAACACACTCTCTTCACTCTGATTCATGCACATACACCACAACTCTGTGTTAGGAACACACTGTCTTCACTCTGCATTAGGAACACACTGTATTCACTCTGCATTAGGAACCCACTGTCTTCACTCTGCATTAGGAACACACTGTCTTCACTCTGCTCCATGCACATACACCACAACTCTGCGTTAGGGACCCACTGTCTTAACTCTGCATTAGGAACACACTGTCTACACTCTGCATTAGGAACACACTGTCGTCACTCTGCATTAGGAACACACTGTCTTCACTCTGCGTTAGGAACACACTGCCTTCACTATGCGTTAGGAACACACTGTCTTCACTCTGCGTTAGGAACACACTGTCTTCACACTGCTCCTTGCAAATACAGCGCAACTCAGCGTTAGGAACACACTGTCTTCACTCTGCGTTAGGAACATACTGTCTACACTCTGCTTTAGTAACACACTCTCTTCATTCTGCTTCATGCACATACACCACAACTCTGCGTTAGGAACACACTGTCTTCACTCTGCATTAGGAACACACTGTCTTCATTCTGCTCTAGGAACATACTATCTTCACTCTGCGTTAGGAACATACTGTCTTTACTCTGCTCTAGGAACACACTGTCTTAACTCTGCATTAGGAACACACTGTCTTCACTCTGCATTAGGAACACACTGTCTTCACTCTGATTTAGGAACACTGTCATCACTCTGCTCTAGGAACTCACTGTCTTCACTCTGAATTAGGAACACACTGTCTTCACTCTGCTCTAGGAACTCACTGTCTTCACTCTGCTCCATGCACATACATCGCAACTCTGCGTTAGGAACGCACTGTCTTCACTCTGAGTTAAGAACACACTGTCTTCATTTTGCTGTACGAACACACTGTTTTTACTCTGCGTTAGGAACACATTGTCTTCACTATGCGTTAGGAACACACTGTTTTCACGATGCGTTAGGAACACACTGTCTTCAGTCTGCATTAGGAACACACTGTCTTCACTCTGCTCTAGGAACCCACTGTCTACACTCTGCTCCATGCACATACTTCGCAACTCTGCGTAAGGAACGCACTGTCTTTACTCTGCATTAAAAACACACTGTCTTCATTCTGCTCTACGAACACACTGTCTTCACTATGCGTTAGGACACACTGTCTTCACTCTGCTCTAGGAACACGCTGTCTTCACTCTGCTCGATGCACATACACCCTAACTCTGCGTTAGGGACACATTGTCTTCACTCTGCATTAGGAACACACTGTCTTCACTCTGCATTAGGAACACACTGTCTTCACTCTGCATTAGGAACACACTGTCTTCACTATGCGTTAGGAACACACTGCCTTCACTATGCCTTAGGAACACACTGTCTTCACTATGCGTTAGGAACACACTTTCTTCACTCTGTGTTAGGAACACACTGTCTTCACTCTGCGTTAGGAACAAACTGTCTTCACTCTGCTCTAGGAACACACTGTCTTCACCCTGCTCCTTGCAAATACAGCGCAACTCTGCGTTAGGAACACACTGTCTTCACTCTGCGTTAGGAACATACTGTCTTCACTCTGCTTTAGTAACACACTCCCTTCTCTCTGCTTCATGCACATACATCACAACTCTGCGTTAGGTACACACTGTCTTCACTCTGCATTAGGAACACACTGTCTTCATTCTGCTCTAGGAACACACTGTCTTCACTCTGCGTTAGGAACATACTGTCTTTACTCTTCTCTAGGAACACACTGTCTTAACTCTGCATTAGGAACACACTGTCTTCACTCTGCGTTAGGAACAAACTGTCTTCACTCTGCTCTAGGAACACACTGTCTTCACACTGCCTCTTGCAAATACAGCGCAACTCTGCGTTAGGATCACACTGTCTTCACTCTGTGTTAGGAACACTCTGTCTTCATTCTGCTCTAGGAACACACTGTCTTCACTCTGCGTTAGGAACATACTGTCTTTACTCTGCTCTAGGAACACACTGTCTTAACTCTGCATTAGGAACACACTGTCTTAACTCTGCATTAGGAACACACTGTCTTCACTCTGCATTAGGAACACACTGTCTTCACTCTGCTCTAGGAACCCACTGTCTTCACTCTGCTCCATGCACATACTTCGCAACTCTGCGTAAGGAACGCACTGTCTTTACTCTGCATTAAAAACACACTGTCTTCATTCTGCTCTACGAACACACTGTCTTCACTTCGCTCTAGGAACACGCTGTCTTCACTCTGCTCGATGCACATACACCCTAACTCTGCGTTAGGGACACACTGTCTTCACTCTGCATTAGGAACACACTGTCTTCACTCTGCATTAGGAACACACTGTCTTCACTCTGCATTAGGAACACACTGTCTTCACTATGCGTTAGGAACACACTGCCTTCACTATGCGTTAGGAACACACTGTCTTCACTCTGCGTTAGGAACACACTGTCTTCACTATGCGTTAGGAAAAAACTGTCTTCACTCTGCTCTAGGAACACACTGTCTTCACCCTGCTCCTTGCAAATACAGCGCAACTCTGCGTTAGGAACACACTGTCTTCACTCTGCATTAGGAACATACTGTCTTCACTCTGCTTTAGTAACACACACTCTTCACTTTGCTTCATGCACATACACCACAACTCTGCGTTAGGAACACACTGTCTTCACTCTGCATTACTAACACACTGTCTTCATTCTGCTCTAGGAACACACTGTCTTCACTCTGCGTTAGGAACATACTGTCTTTACTCTGCTCTAGGAACACACTGTCTTAACTCTGCATTAGGAACACACTGTCTTCACTATTCATTAGGAACACACTGTCTTCACTCTGATTTAGGAACACTGTCGTCACTCTCCACTAGGAACTCACTGTCTTAACTCTGAATTAGGAACACACTGTCTTCACTGCTCTAGGAACACACTGTCTTCACTCTGCTCGATGCACATAAACCGCAACTCTGCGTTAGGGACACACTGTCTTCACTCTGCATTAGGAACACACTGTCTTCACTCGGCTCCTTGCACATACACAGCAACTCTGCGTTAGGAACACACTGTTTTCACTCTACGTTAGGAACATACTGTCTTCCCTCTACTTTAGGAACACACTCTCTTCACTCTGATTCATGCACATACACCACAACTCTGCGTTAGGAACACACTGTCTTCACTCTGCATTAGGAACACACTGTCTTCACTCTGCATTAGGAACACACTGTCTTCACTCTGCATTAGGAACACACTGTCTTCACTCTGCTCCCTGCACATACACCACAACTCTGCGTTAGGGACACACTGTCTTCACTCTGCATTAGGAACACACTGTCTTCACTCTGCATTAGGAACACACTGTCGTCACTCTGCATTAGGAACACACTGTCTTCACTATGCGTTAGGAACACACTGCCTTCACTATGCGTTAGGAACACACTGTCTTCACTCTGCGTTAGGAACACACTGTCTTCACTCTGCGTTAGGAACAAACTGTCTTCACTCTGCTTAAAGGAACACACTGTCTTCACACTGTTCCTTGCAAATAAAGCGCAACTCTGCGTTAGGAACACACTGTTTTCACTCTGCGTTAGGAACATACTGTCTACACTCTGCTTTAGTAACACACTCTCTTCACTCTGCTTCATGCACATACACCAAAACTCTGCGTTAGGTACACACTGTCTTCACTCTGCATTAGGAACACACTGTCTTCATTCTGCTCTAGGAACACACTGTCTTCACTCTGCGTTAGGAACATACTGTCTTTACTCTGCTCTAGGAACACACTGTCTTAACTCTGCATTAGGAACACACTGTCTTCACTCTGCATTAGGAACACACTGTCTTCACTCTGATTTAGGAACACTGTCGTCACTCTCCACTAGGAACTCACTGTCTTAACTCTGAATTAGGAACACACTGTCTTCACTGCTCTAGGAACACACTGTCTTCACTCTGCTCGATGCACATAAACCGCAACTCTGCGTTAGGGACACACTGTCTTCACTCTGCATTAGGAACACACTGTCTTCACTCGGCTCCTTGCACATACACAGCAACTCTGCGTTAGGAACACACTGTTTTCACTCTACGTTAGGAACATACTGTCTTCCCTCTACTTTAGGAACACACTCTCTTCACTCTGATTCATGCACATACACCACAACTCTGCGTTAGGAACACACTGTCTTCACTCTGCATTAGGAACACACTGTCTTCACTCTGCATTAGGAACACACTGTCTTCACTCTGCATTAGGAACACACTGTCTTCACTCTGCTCCCTGCACATACACCACAACTCTGCGTTAGGGACACACTGTCTTCACTCTGCATTAGGAACACACTGTCTTCACTCTGCATTAGGAACACACTGTCGTCACTCTGCATTAGGAACACACTGTCTTCACTATGCGTTAGGAACACACTGCCTTCACTATGCGTTAGGAACACACTGTCTTCACTCTGCGTTAGGAACACACTGTCTTCACTCTGCGTTAGGAACAAACTGTCTTCACTCTGCTTAAAGGAACACACTGTCTTCACACTGCTCCTTGCAAATAAAGCGCAACTCTGCGTTAGGAACACACTGTTTTCACTCTGCGTTAGGAACATACTGTCTACACTCTGCTTTAGTAACACACTCTCTTCACTCTGCTTCATGCACATACACCACAACTCTGCGTTAGGAACACACTGTCTTCACTCTGCATTAGGAACACACTGTCTTCACTCTGCATTAGGAACACACTGTCTTCACTCTGCATTAGGAACACACTGTCTTCACTCTGCTCCCTGCACATACACCACAACTCTGCGTTAGGGACACACTGTCTTCACTCTGCATTAGGAACACACTGTCTTCACTCTGCATTAGGAACACACTGTCGTCACTCTGCATTAGGAACACACTGTCTTCACTATGCGTTAGGAACACACTGCCTTCACTATGCGTTAGGAACACACTGTCTTCACTCTGCGTTAGGAACACACTGTCTTCACTCTGCGTTAGGAACAAACTGTCTTCACTCTGCTTAAAGGAACACACTGTCTTCACACTGCTCCTTGCAAATAAAGCGCAACTCTGCGTTAGGAACACACTGTTTTCACTCTGCGTTAGGAACATACTGTCTACACTCTGCTTTAGTAACACACTCTCTTCACTCTGCTTCATGCACATACACCAAAACTCTGCGTTAGGTACACACTGTCTTCACTCTGCATTAGGAACACACTGTCTTCATTCTGCTCTAGGAACACACTGTCTTCACTCTGCGTTAGGAACATACTGTGTTTACTCTGCTCTAGGAACACACTGTCTTAACTCTGCATTAGGAACACACTGTCTTCACTCTGCATTAGGAACACACTGTCTTCACTCTGATTTAGGAACACTGTCATCACTCTGCTCTAGGAACTCACTGTCTTCACTCTGAATTATGAACACACTGTCTTCACTCTGCTCAATGCACATACTTCGGAACTCTGCATTAGGAACGCACTGTATTTACTCTGCATTAAAAACACACTGTCTTCATTCTGCTCTAGGAACACGCTGTCTTCACTCTGCTCGATGCACATACACCGCAACTCTGCGTTAGGAACGCACTGCCTTCACTCTGCGTTAAGAACACACTGTCTTCATTCTGCTTTATGAACACACTGTCTTCACTCTGCATTAGGAACACACTGTCTTCACTCTGCTCTAGAAACACACTGTCTTCACTCTGCTCCATGCACATACACCACAACTCTGCGTTAGGGACACACTGTCTTCACTCTACATTAGGAAAACACTGTCTTCCCTCTGCATTAAGAACACACTGTCTTCACTCTGCGTTAGGAACACACTGTCTTCACTCTGCGTTAGGATCATACTGTCTTCACTCTGCTCTAGGAACACACTGACTTCACACTGCTCCTTGCAAATACAGCGCAACTCTGCATTACGAACACACTGTCTTCACTCTGCGTTATGAACATACTGTCTTCACTCTGCTTTAGGAACACACTGTCTTCACTCAGCTCCATGCACATACACCACAACTCTGCGTTAGGGACACACTGTCTTCACTCTGCGTTACGAACATAGTGTCTTCACTCTGCTTTAGTAACACACCCTCTTCACTCTGCTTCATGCACATACACCACAACTCTGCGTAGGAACACACTGTCTTCACTCTGCATTAGGAACACACTGTCTTCATTCTGCATTAGGAACACACTGTCTTCACTCTGCTCTAGGAACACACTGTCTTCACTCTGCTCCATGCACATACACCACAACTCTGCGTTAGGAACACACTGTCTTCACTCTGTGTTAGGAACACTCTGTCTACATTCTGCTCTAGGAACACACTAATTTCACTCTGCGTTAGGAACACACTGTCTTCACTCTGTGTTAGGAACACTCTGTCTTCATTCTGCTCTAGGAACACACTATCTTCCCTCTGCGTTAGGAACATACTGTCTTTACTCTGCTCTAGGAACACACTGTCTTAACTCTGCATTAGGAACACACTGTCTTCACTCTGCATTAGGAACACACTGTCTTCTTTCTGATTTAGGAACACTGTCATCACTCTGCTCTAGGAACTCACTGTCTTCACTCTGAATTAGGAACACACTGTCTTCACTCTGCTCTAGGAACACACTGTCTTCACTCTGCTCCATGCACATACATCTGCGTTAGGAACGCACTGTCTTCACTCTGAGTTAAGAACACACTGCCTTCATTCTGCTGTACGAACACACTGTTTTTACTCTGTGTTAGGAACACATTGTCTTCACTATGCGTTAGGAACACACTGTTTTCACTATGCGTTAAGAACACACTGTCTTCACTCTGCATTAGGAACACACTGTCTTCACTCTGCTCCATGCACATACACCGCAACTCTGCGTTAGGAACACACTGTCTTCAATCTGTGTTAGGAACACACTGTCTTCATTCTGCTCTAGGAACACACTGTCTTCACTCTGCGTTAGGAACATACTGTCTTTACTCTGCTCTAGGAACACACTGTCTTAACTCTGCATTAGGAACAAACTGTCTTCACTCTGCATTAGGAACACACTGTCTTCACTCTGATTTAGGAACACTGTCGTCACTCTGCTCAACGAACTCACTGTCTTAACTCTGAATTAGGAACACACTGTCTTCACTCTGGATTAGGAACACACTGTCTTCACTCTTCTCTAGGAACACACTGTCTTCACTCTGCTCCATGCACATACTTCGCAACTCTGCGTTGGGAACACACTGTCTTCACTATGCGTTAGGAACACATTGTCTTCACTCTGCTCTAGGAACACACTGTCTTCACTCTGTGTTTGGAACACTCTGTCTTCATTCGGCTCTAGGAACACACAATCTTCACTCTGCGTTAGGAACATACTGTCTTTACTCTGCTCTAGGAACACACTGTCTTCAACTCTGCATTAGGAACACACTGTCTTCACTCTGCGATAGGAAAAAACTGTCTTCACTCTGCTCTAGGAACACACTCTCTTCACTCTGCGTTAGGAACACACTGTCTTCACTCTACGTTAGGAACATACTGTCTTCCCTCTACTTTAGGAACACACTCTCTTCACTCTGATTCATGCACATACACCACAACTCTGCGTTAGGAACACACTGTCTTCACTCTGCATTTGGAACACACTGTCTTCACTCTGCATTAGGAACACACTGTCTTCACTCTGCATTAGGAACACACTGTCTTCACTCTGCATTAGGAACACACTGTCTTCACTCTGGTCCATGCACATACACCACAACTCTGCGTTAGGGACACACTGTCTTCACTCTGCATTAGGAACACACTGTCTTCACTCTGCATTAGGAACACACTGTCTTCACTATGCGTTAGGAACACACTGCCTTCACTATGCGTTAGGAACACACTGTCTTCACTCTGCGTTAGGAACACACTGTCTTCACTCTGCGTTAGGAATGCACTGTCTTCACGCTGCTTTAGGAACACACTGTCTTCACACTGCTCCGTGCAATACAGCGAAACTCTGCGTTAGGAACACACTGTCTTCACTCTGCGTTAGGAACATACTGTCTCCACTCTGCTTTAGTAACACACTCTCTCACTCTGCTTCATGCACATACACCACAACTCTGCGTTAGGAACACACTGTCTTCACTCTGCATTAGGAACACACTGTCTTCATTCTGCTCTAGGAACACACTGTCTTCACTCTGCGTTAGGAACATACTGTGTTTACTCTGCTCTAGGAACACACTGTCTTCACTCTGCATTAGGAACACACTGTCTTCACTATGATTTAGGAACACTTTCATCACTCTGCTCTAGGAACTCACTGTCTTCACTCTGAATTAGGAACACACTGTCTTCACTCTGCTCTAGGAACACACTGTCTTCACTCTGCTCCATGCACATACATCGCAACTCTGCGTTAGGAACGCACTGTCTTCACTCTGAGTTAAGAACACACTGTCTTCATTCTGCTGTACGAACACACTGTTTTTACTCTGCGTTAGGAACACATTGTCTTCACTATGCTTTAGGAACACACTGTTTTCACTATGCGTTAAGAACACACTGTCTTCACTCTGCATTAGGAACACAGTGTCTTCACTCTGCTCTAGGAACACACTGTCTTCACTCTGCTCCATGCACATACTTCGCAACTCTGCACTAGGAACACACTGTCTTTACTCTGCGTTAAAAACACAATGTCTTCATTCTGCTCTACGAACAAACTGTCTTTACTATGCGTTAGGAACACACTGTCTTCACTCTGCTCTAGGAACACGCTGTCTTCAATCTGCTCGATGCACATACACCGCAACTCTGCGTTAGGGACACGCTGTCTTCACTCTGCATTAGGAACACACTGTCTTCACTCTGCATTAGGAACACACTGTCTTCACTCTGCATTAGGAACACACTGTCTTCACTATGCGTTAGGAACACACTGCCTTCACTATGCGTTAGGAACACACTGTCTTCACTATGCGTTAGGAACACACTTTCTTCACTCTGCGTTAGGAACACACTGTCTTCACTCTGCGTTAGGAACAAACTGTCTTCACTCTGCTCTAGGAACCCACTGTCTTCACTCTGCGTTAGGAACATACTGTCTTCACTCTGCTATAGTAACACACTCCCTTCACTCTGCTTCATGCACATACACCAAAACTCTGCGTTAGGAAAACACTGTCTTCACTATGCGTTAGGAACGCACTGCCTTCACTCTGCGTTAAGAACACACTGTCTTCACTCTGCATTAGGAACACACTGTCTTCATTCTGCTCTAGGAACACACTGTCTTCACTCTGCGTTAGGAACATACTGTGTTTACTCTGCTCTAGGAACACACTGTCTTAACTCTGCATTAGGAACACACTGTCTTCACTCTGCATTAGGAACACACTGTCTTCACTCTGATTTAGGAACACTGTCATCACTCTGCTCTAGGAACTCACTGTCTTCACTCTGAATTAGGAACACACTGTCTTCACTCTGCTCAATGCACATACTTCGCAACTCTGCATTAGGAACGCACTGTATTTACTCTGCATTAAAAACACACTGTCTTCATTCTGCTCTACGAACACACTGTCTTCACTATGCGTTAGGAACACACTGTCTTCACTCTGCTCTAGGAACGCGCTGTCTTCACTCTGCTCGATGCACATACACCGCAACTCTGCGTTAGGAAAACACTGTCTTCACTATGCGTTATGAACGCACTGCCTTCACTCTGCGTTAAGAACACACTGTCTTCATTCTGCTTTATGAACACACTGTCTTCACTCTGCATTAGGAACACACTGTCTTCACTCTGCTCTAGAAACACACTGTCTTCACTCTGCTCCATGCACATACACCACAACTCCGCGTTAGGGACACACTGTCTTCACTCTACATTAGGAAAACACTGTCTTCCCTCTGCATTAAAAACACACTGTCTTCACTCTGCGTTAGGAACACACTGTCTTCATTATGCGTTAGGAACACAATGCCTTCAGTATGCCATAGGAACACACTGTCTTCACTCTGCGTTAGAAACACACTGTCTTCACTCTGCGTTAGGATCAAACTGTCTTCACTCTGCTCTAGGAACACACTGACTTCACACTGCTCCTTGCAAATACAGCGCAACTCTGCATTACGAACACACTGTCTTCACTCTGCGTTATGAACATACTGTCTTCACTCTGCTTTAGGAACACACTGTCTTCACTCTGCTCCATGCGCATACACCACAACTCTGCGTTAGGGACACACTGTCTTCACTCTGCGTTACGAACATAGTGTCTTCACTCTGCTTTAGTAACACACCCTCTTCACTCTGCTTCATGCACATACACCACAACTCTGCGTTAGGAACACACTGTCTTCACTCTGCATTAGGAACACACTGTCTTCACTCTGCATTAGGAACACACTGTCTTCATTCTGCATTAGGAACACACTGTCTTCACTCTGCTCTAGGAACACACTGTCTTCACTCTGCTCCATGCACATACACCACAACTCTGCGTGAGGAACACACTGTCTTCACTCTGTGTTAGGAACACTCTGTCTTCATTCTGCTCTAGGAACACACTAATTTCACTCTGCGTTAGGAACACACTGTCTTCACTCTGTGTTAGGAACACTCTGTCTTCATTCTGCTCTAGGAACACACTATCTTCCCTCTGCGTTAGGAACATACTGTCTTTACTATGCTCTAGGAATACACTGTCTTAACTCTGCATTAGGAACACACTGTCTTCACTCTGCATTAGGAACACACTGTCTTCACTCTGATTTAGAAACACTGTCATCACTCTGCTCTAGGAACTCACAGTCTTCACTCTGAATTAGGAACACACTGTCTTCACTCTGCTCTAGGAACACACTGTCTTCACTCTGCTCCATGTACATACATCGCTACTCTGCGTTAGGAACGCACTGTCTTCACTCTGAGTTAAGAACACACTGCCTTCATTCTGCTGTACGAACACACTGTTTTTACTCTGTGTTAGGAACACATTGTCTTCACTATGCGTTAGGAACACACTGTTTTCACTATGCGTTAAGAACACACTGTCTTCACTCTGCATTAGGAACACACTGTCTTCACTCTGCTCTAGAAGCACACTGTCTTCACTCTGCTCCATGCACATACACCGCAACTCTGCGTTAGGAACACACTGTCTTCAATCTGTGTTAGGAACACACTGTCTTCATTCTGCTCTAGGAACACACTGTCTTCACCCTGCGTTAGGAACATACTGTCTTTACTCTGCTCTAGGAACACACTGTCTTAACTCTGCATTAGGAACACACTGTCTTCACTCTGCATTAGGAACACACTGTCTTCACTCTGATTTAGGAACACTGTCGTCACTCTGCTCAACGAACTCACTGTCTTAACTCTGAATTAGGAACACACTGTCTTCACTCTTCTCTAGGAACACACTGTCTTCACTCTTCTCTAGGAACACACTGTCTTCACTCTGCTCCATGCACATACTTCGCAACTCTGCGTTGGGAACACACTGTCTTCACTATGCGTTAGGAACACACTGCGTTCACTATGCTTTAGGAACACACTGTCTTCACTCTGTATTAGGAACACACTGTCTTCACTCTGCGATAGGAAAAAACTGTCTTCACTCTGCTCTAGGAACACACTGTCTTCACTCTGCGATAGGAAAAAACTGTCTTCACTCTGCTCTAGGAACACACTGTCTTCACTCTGCTCCTTGCACATACACAGCAACTCTGCGTTAGGAACACACTGTCTTCACTCTGTGTTAGGAACACTCTGTCTTCATTCTGCTCTAGGAACACACTATCTTCCCTCTGCGTTAGGAACATACTGTCTTTACTATGCTCTAGGAACACACTGTCTTAACTCTGCATTAGGAACACACTGTCTTCACTCTGCATTAGGAACACACTGTCTTCACTCTGATTTAGAAACACTGTCATCACTCTGCTCTAGGAATCACTGTCTTCACTCTGAATTAGGAACACACTGTCTTCACTCTGCTCTAGGAACACACTGTCTTCACTCTGCTCCATGTACATACATCGCTACTCTGCGTTAGGAACGCACTGTCTTCACTCTGAGTTAAGAACACACTGCCTTCATTCTGCTGTACGAACACACTGTTTTTACTCTGTGTTAGGAACACATTGTCTTCACTATGCGTTAGGAACACACTGTTTTCACTATGCGTTAAGAACACACTGTCTTCACTCTGCATTAGGAACACACTGTCTTCACTCTGCTCTAGAAGCACACTGTCTTCACTCTGCTCCATGCACATACACCGCAACTCTGCGTTAGGAACACACTGTCTTCAATCTGTGTTAGGAACACACTGTCTTCATTCTGCTCTAGGAACACACTGTCTTCACTCTGCGTTAGGAACATACTGTCTTTACTCTGCTCTAGGAACACACTGTCTTAACTCTGCATTAGGAACACACTGTCTTAACTCTGCATTAGGAACACACTGTCTTCACTCTGCATTAGGAACACACTGTCTTCACTCTGATTTAGGAACACTGTCGTCACTCTGCTCAACGAACTCACTGTCTTAACTCTGAATTAGGAACACACTGTCTTCACTCTTCTCCCAGGAACACACTGTCTTCACTCTTCTCTAGGAACACACTGTCTTCACTCTGCTCCATGCACATACTTCGCAACTCTGCGTTGGGAACACACTGTCTTCACTATGCGTTAGGAACACACTGCGTTCACTATGCTTTAGGAACACACTGTCTTCACTCTGCATTAGGAACACACTGTCTTCACTCTGCGATAGGAAAAAACTGTCTTCACTCTGCTCTAGGAACACACTGTCTTCACTCTGCGATAGGAAAAAACTGTCTTCACTCTGCTCTAGGAACACACTGTCTTCACTCTGCTCCTTTCACATACACAGCAACTCTGCGTTAGGAACACACTGTCTTCAATCTACGTTAGGAACATACTGTCTTCCCTCTACTTTAGGAACACACTCTCTTCACTCTGATTCATGCACATACACCACAACTCTGCGTTAGGAACACACTGTCTTCACTCTGCATTTGGAACACACTGTCTTCAATCTGCATTAGGAACACACTGTCTTCACTCTGCATTAGGAACACAATGTCTTCACTCTGGTCCATGCACATACACCACAACTCTGCATTAGGAACACACTGTCTTCACTATGCGTTAGGAACACACTGCCTTCACTATGCGTTAGGAACACACTGTCTTCACTCTGCGTTAGGAACACACTGTCTTCACTCTGCGTTAGGAATGCACTGTCTTCACGCTGCTTTAGGAACACACTGTCTTCACACTGCTCCTTGCAGTACAGTGAAAATCTGCGTTAGGAACACACTGTCTTCACTCTGCGTTAGGAACATACTGTCTACACTCTGCTTTAGTAACACACTCTCTCACTCTGCTTCATGCACATACACCACAACTCTGCGTTAGGAACACACTGTCTTCACTCTGCATTAGGAACACACTGTCTTCATTCTGCTCTAGGAACACACTATCTTCACTCTGCGTTAGGAACATACTGTCTTTACTCTTCTCTAGGAACACACTGTCTTAACTCTGCATTAGGAACACACTGTCTTAACTCTGCGTTAGGAACAAACTGTCTTCACTCTGCTCTAGGAACACACTGTCTTCACACTGCTCCTTGCAAATACAGCGCAACTCTGCGTTAGGAACACACTGTCTTCACTCTGTGTTAGGAACACTCTGTCTTCATTCTGCTCTAGGAACACACTGTCTTCACTGTGCGTTAGGAACATACTGTCTTTACTCTGCTCTAGGAACACACTGTCTTAACTCTGCATTAGGAACACACTGTCTTCACTCTGCGTTAGGAACAAACTTTCTTCACTCTGCTCTAGAAACACACTGTCTTCACACTGCTCCTTGCAAATACAGCGGAACACTGCGTTAGGAACACACTGTCTTCACTCTGCGTTAGGAACATAGTGTCTTCACTCTGCTTTAGTAACACACTCTCTTCACTCTGCTTCATGCACATACACCACAACTCTGCGTTAGGAACACACTGTCTTCACTCTGCATTAGGAACACACTGTCTTCACTCTGCATTAGGAACACACTGTCTTCATTCTGCATTAGGAACACACTGTCTTCACTCTGCTCTAGGAACACACTGTCTTCACTCTGCTCCATGCACATACACCACAACTCTGCGTTAGGAACATACTGTCTTCACTCTGTGTTAGGAACACTCTGTCTTGATTCTGCTCTAGGAACACACTATCTTCACTCTGCGTTAGGAACACACTGTCTTCACTCTGTGTTAGGAACACTATGTCTTCATTCTGCTCTAGGAACACACTATCTTCACTCTTCGTTAGGAACATACTGTCTTTACACTGCTCTAGGAACACACTGTCTTAACTCTGCATTAGGAACACACTGTCTTCACTCTGCTCGATGCACATACACCCTAACTCTGCGTTAGGGACACACTGTCTTCACTCTGCATTAGGAACACACTGTCTTCACTCTGCATTAGGAACACACTGTCTTCACTCTGCATTAGGAACACACTGTGTTCACTATGCGTTAGGAACACACTGCCTTCACTATGCGTTAGGAACACACTGTCTTCACTCTGCGTTAGGAAAAAACTGTCTTCACTCTGCTCTAGGAACACACTGTCTTCACCCTGATCCTTGCAAATACAGCGCAACTCTGCGTTAGGAACACACTGTCTTCACTCTGCGTTAGGAACATACTGTTTTCACTCTGCTTTAGTAACACACACTCTTCACTCTGCTTCATGCACATACACCACAACTCTGCGTTAGGAACACACTGTCTTCACTCTGCATTACTAACACACTGTCTTCATTCTGCTCTAGGAACACACTGTCTTCACTCTGCGTTAGGAACATACTGTCTTTACTCTGCTCTAGGAACACACTGTCTTAACTCTGCATTAGGAACACACTGTCTTCACTATTCATTATAAACACACTGTCTTCACTGCTCTAGGAACACACTGTCTTCACTCTGCTCCATGCACATACTTCACAACTCTGCATTAGGAACGCACTGTATTTACTCTGCGTTAAAAACACACTGTCTTCATTCTGCTCTACAAACACACTGTCTTCACTCTGCTCTAGGAACACGCTGTCTTCACTCTGCTCGATGCATATACACCGCAACTCTGCGTTAGGAAAACACTGTCTTCACTATGCGTTAGGAACATACTGTCTTCACTATGCGTTAGGAACACACTGTCCTCACTATGCGTTAGGAACACACTGTCTTCACTCTGCTCTAGGAACACACTGTCTTCACTCTGCTCCATGCACATACACAGCAACTCTGCGTTAGGAACACACTGTCTTCACTGCATTAGGAACATACTGTCTTCACTCTACTTTAGGAACACACTCTCTTCTCTCTGCATTAGGAACACACTGTCTTCACTCTGCTCTAGGAACACACTGTCTTCACTCTGCTCCATGCACATAATTCGCAACTATGCATTAGGGAAGCACTGCATTCACTCTGCCTTAAGAACACACTGTCTTCATTCTGCTCTATGAGCACAGTGTCTTCACTCTGCATTAGGAACACACTGTCTTCACTCTGCTCTAGAAACACACTGTCTTCACTCTGCTCCATGCACATACACCACAACTCTGCGTTAGGGACACACTGTCTTCACTCTACGTTAGGAACACACTGTCTTCACTCTGCATTAAGAACACACTGTCTTCACTCTGCATTAGGAACACACTGTCTTCACTATGCGTTAGGAACACAATGCCTTCACTATGCCATAGGAACACACTGTCTTCACTCTGCATTAGGAACACACTGTCTTCACTCTGCGTTAGGAACAAACTGTCTTCACTCTGCTCTAGGAACACACTGTCTTCAAACTGCTCCTTGCAAATACAGCGCAACACTGCATTAGGAACACACTGTCTTCACTCTGCGTTAGGAACATACTGTGTTCACTCTGCTTTAGGAACACACTGTCTTCACTCTGCTCCATGCACATACACCACAACTCTGCGTTAGGGACACACTGTCTTCACTCTGCATTAGGAACACACTGTCTTCACTCTGCATTAGGAACACACTGTCTTCACTATGCGTTAGGAACACACTGCATTCACTATGCGTTAGGAACACACTGTCTTCACTCTGCGTTAGGAACACACTGTCTTCACTCTGCGTTAGGAACACACTGTCTTCACAATGCGTTAGGAAAAAACTGTCTTCACTCTGCTCTAGGAACACACTGTCTTCACCCTGCTCCTTGCAAATACAGCGCAACTCTGCATTAGGAACACACTGTCTTCACTCTGCATTAGGATCATAGTGTCTTCACTCTGCTTTAGTAACACACCCTCTTCACTCTGCTTCATGCACATACACCACAAGTCTGCTTTAGGAACACACTGTCTTCACTCTGCATTAGAAACACACTGTCTTCACTCTGCATTAGGAACACACTGTCTTCACTCTGCTCTAGGAACACACTGTCTTCACTCTGCTCTAGGAACACACTGTCTTCACTCTGCTCCATGCACATACACCACAACTCTGCGTTAGGAACACACTGTCTTCACTCTGTGTTAGGAACACTCTGTCTTCATTCTGCTCTAGGAACACACTATCTTCACTCTGCGTTAGGAACACACTGTCTTCACTCTGTGTTAGGAACACTCTGTCTTCACTCTGCTCTAGGAACACACTGTCTTCACTCTGCTCCATGCACATACATCGCAACTCTGCGTTAGGAACGCACTGTCTTCACTCTGAGTTAAGAACACACTGCCTTCATTCTGCTGTACGAACACACTGTTTTTACTCTGCGTTAGGAACACATTGTCTTCACTATGCGTTAGGAACACACTGTTTTCACTATGCGTTAAGAACACACTGTCTTCACTCTGCATTAGGAACACACTGTCTTCACTCTGCTCTAGGAACACACTGTCTTCACTCTGCTCCATGCACATACACCGCAACTCTGCGTTAGGAACACACTGTCTTCACTCTGTGTTAGGAACACACTGTCTTCATTCTGCTCTAGGAACACACTGTCTTCACTCTGCGTTTGGAACATACTGTCTTTACTCTGCTCTAGGAACACACTGTCTTAACTCTGCATTAGGAACACACTGTCTTCACTCTGCATTAGGAACACACTGCCTTCACTCTGATTTAGGAACACTGTCGTCACTCTGCTCAAGGAACACACTGTCTTCACTCTTCTCTAGGAACACACTGTCTTCACTCTTCTCTAGGAACACACTGTCTTCACTCTGCTCCATGCACATACTTCGCAATTCTGCGTTAGGAACACACTGTCTTCACTCTGATTTAGGAACACTGTCTTCACTCTGCTCTAGGAACACACTGTCTTCACTCTGTGTTAGGAACACTCTGTCTTCATTCTGCTCTAGGAACACACTGTCTTCAACTCTGCATTAGGAACACACTGTCTTCACTCTGCGTTAGGAAAAAACTGTCTTCACTCTGCTCTAGGAACACACTGTCTTCACTCTGCTCCTTGCACATACACAGCAACTCTGCGTTAGGAACACACTGTCTTCACTCTACGTTAGGAACATACTGTCTTCCCTCTACTTTAGGAACACACTCTCTTCACTCTGATTCATGCACATACACCACAACTCTGCGTTAGGAACACACTGTCTTCACTCTGCATTAGGAACACACTGTCTTCACTCTGCATTAGGAACACACTGTCTTCACTCTGCATTAGGAACACACTGTCTTCACTCTGCTCCATGCACATACACCACAACTCTGCGTTAGGGACACACTGTCTTCACTCTGCATTAGGAACACACTGTCTTCACTCTGCCTTAGGAACACACTGCCGTCACTTTGCATTAGGAACACACTGTCTTCCCTATGCGTTAGGAAAACACGGCCTTCACAATGCGTTAGGAACACACTGTCTTCACTCTGCGTTAGGAACACACTGTCTTCACTCTGCGTTAGGAACAAACTGTCTTCACTCTGCTCTAGGAACACACTGTCTTCACATTGCTCCTTGCAAATACAGCGCAACTCTGCGTTAGGAACACACTGTCTTCACTCTGCATTAGGAACATAGTGTCTTCACTCTGCTTTAGTAACACACCCTCTTCACTCTGCTTCATTCACATACACCACAACTCTGCGTTAGGAACACACTGTCTTCACTCTGCATTAGGAACACACTGTCTTCACTCTGCATTAGGAACACACTGTCTTCACTCTGCTCTAGGAACACACTGTCTTCACTCTGTGTTAGGAACACTCTGTCTTCATTCTGCCCTAGGAACACACTATCTTCCCTCTGCGTTAGGAACATACTGTCTTTACTCTGCTCTAGGAACACACTGTCTTAACCCTGCATTAGGAACACACTGTCTTCACTCTGCATTAGGAACACACTGTCTTCACTCTGCTCTAGGAACACACTGTCTTCACTCTGCTCCATGCACATAATTCGCAACTCTGCGTTAGGACCGCACTGCCTTAACTCTGCCTTAAGAACACACTGTCTTCATTCTGCTCTATGAGCACACTGTCTTCACTCTGCATTAGGAACACACTGTCTTCACTCTCCATAGGAAAACACTGTCTTCACTCTGCATTAGGAACACACTGTATTCACTCTGCATTAGGAACACACTGTCTTCACTATGCGTTAGGAACACACTGCATTCACTATGCGTTAGGAACACACTGTCTTCACTCTGCGTTAGGAACACACTGTCTTCACTCTGCGTTAGGAACACACTGTCTTCACTCTGCGTTAGGAACAAAGTGTCTTCACTCTGCTCTAGGAACACACTGTCTTCACCCTGCTCCTTGCAAATACAGCGCAACTCTGCGTTAGGAACACACTGTCTTCACTCTGCATTAGTGTCTTCACTCTGCTTTAGTAACACACCCTCTTCACTCTGCTTCATGCACATACACCACAAGTCTGCTTTAGGAACACACTGTCTTCACTCTGCATTAGAAACACACTGTCTTCACTCTGCATTAGGAACACACTGTCTTCACTCTGCTCTAGGAACACACTGTCTTCACTCTGCTCTAGGAACACACTGTCTTCACTCTGCTCTAGGAACACACTATCTTCACTCTGTGTTAGGAACACACTGTCTTCACTCTGTGTTAGGAACACTCTGTCCTCACTCTGCTCTAGGAACACACTGTCTTCACTCTGCTCCATGCACATACTTCGCAACTTTGCGTTAGGAACGCACTGCCTTCACTCTGAGTTAAGAACACACTGCCTTCATTCTGCTGTACGAACACACTGTTTTTACTCTGCGTTAGGAACACATTGTCTTCACTATGCGTTAGGAACACACTGTTTTCACTATGCGTTAAGAACACACTGTCTTCACTCTGCATTAGGAACACACTGTCTTCACTCTGCTCTAGGAACACACTGTCTTCACTCTGCTCCATGCACATACACCGCAACTCTGCCGTAGGAACACACTGTCTTCACTCTGTGTTAGGAACACACTGTCTTCATTCTGCTCTAGGAACACACTGTCTTCACTCTGCGTTTGGAACATACTGTCTTTACTCTGCTCTAGGAACACACTGTTTTAACTCTGCATTAGGAACACACTGTCTTCACTCTGCATTAGGAACACACTGCCTTCACTCTGATTTAGGAACACTGTCGTCACTCTGCTCAAGGAACACACTGTCTTCACTCTTCTCTAGGAACACACTGTCTTCACTCTTCTCTAGGAACACACTGTCTTCACTCTGCTCCATGCACATACTTCGCAATTCTGCGTTAGGAACACACTGTCTTCACTCTGATTTAGGAACACTGTCTTCACTCTGCTCTAGGAACACACTGTCTTCACTCTGTGTTAGGAACACTCTGTCTTCATTCTGCTCTAGGAACACACTGTCTTCAACTCTGCATTAGGAACACACTGTCTTCACTCTGCGTTAGGAAAAAACTGTCTTCACTCTGCTCTAGGAACACACTGTCTTCACTCTGCTCCTTGCACATACACAGCAACTCTGCGTTAGGAACACACTGTCTTCACTCTACGTTAGGAACATACTGTCTTCCCTCTACTTTAGGAACACACTCTCTTCACTCTGATTCATGCACATACACCACAACTCTGCGTTAGGAACACACTGTCTTCACTCTGCATTAGGAACACACTGTCTTCACTCTGCATTAGGAACACACTGTCTTCACTCTGCATTAGGAACACACTGTCTTCACTCTGCTCCATGCACATACACCACAACTCTGCGTTAGGGACACACTGTCTTCACTCTGCATTAGGAACACACTGTCTTCACTCTGCATTAGGAACACACTGTCTTCCCTATGCGTTAGGAAAACACTGCCTTCACAATGCGTTAGGAACACACTGTCTTCACTCTGCGTTAGGAACACACTGTCTTCACTCTGCGTTAGGAACAAACTGTCTTCACTCTGCTCTAGGAACACACTGTCTTCACATTGCTCCTTGCAAATACAGCGCAACTCTGCGTTAGGAACACACTGTCTTCACTCTGCATTAGGAACATAGTGTCTTCACTCTGCTTTAGTAACACACCCGCTTCACTCTGCTTCATTCACATACACCACAACTCTGCGTTAGGAACACACTGTCTTCACTCTGCATTAGGAACACACTGTCTTCACTCTGCATTAGGAACACACTGTCTTCACTCTGCTCTAGGAACACACTGTCTTCACTCTGTGTTAGGAAAACTCTGTCTTCATTCTGCCCTAGGAACACACTATCTTCCCTCTGCGTTAGGAACATACTGTCTTTACTCTGCTCTAGGAACACACTGTCTTAACCCTGCATTAGGAACACACTGTCTTCACTCTGCATTAGGAACACACTGTCTTCACTCTGCTCTAGGAAGACACTGTCTTCACTCTGCTCCATGCACATAATTCGCAACTCTGCGTTAGGAACGCACTGCCTTAACTCTGCCTTAAGAACACACTGTCTTCATTCTGCTCTATGAGCACACTGTCTTCACTCTGCATTAGGAACACACTGTCTTCACTCTCCATAGGAACACACTGTCTTCACTCTGCATTAGGAACACACTGTCTTCACTCTGCATTAGGAACACACTGTCTTCACTATGCGTTAGGAACACACTGCATTCACTATGCGTTAGGAACACACTGTCTTCACTCTGCGTTAGGAACACACTGTCTTCACTCTGCGTTAGGAACACACTGTCTTCACTCTGCGTTAGGAACAAACTGTCTTCACTCTGCTCTAGGAACACACTGTCTTCACCCTGCTCCTTGCAAATACAGCGCAACTCTGCGTTAGGAACACACTGTCTTCACTCTGCATTAGTGTCTTCACTCTGCTTTAGTAACACACCCTCCTCACTCTGCTTCATGCACATACACCACAAGTCTGCTTTAGGAACACACTGTCTTCACTCTGCATTAGAAACACACTGTCTTCACTCTGCATTAGGAACACACTGTCTTCACTCTGCTCTAGGAACACACTGTCTTCACTCTGCTCTAGGATCACACTGTCTTCACTCTGCTCCATGCACATACACCACAACTCTGCGTTAGGAACACACTGTCTTCACTCTGTGTTAGGAACACTCTGTCTTCATTCTGCTCTAGGAACACACTATCTTCACTCTGCGTTAGGAACACACTGTCTTCACTCTGTGTTAGGAACACTCTGTCTTCACTCTGCTCTAGGAACACACTGTCTTCACTCTGCTCCATGCACATACATCGCAACTCTGCGTTAGGAACGCAATGTCTTCACTCTGAGTTAAGAACACACTGCCTTCATTCTGCTGTACGAACACACTGTTTTTACTCTGCGTTAGGAACACATTGTCTTCACTATGCGTTAGGAACACACTGTTTTCACTATGCGTTAAGAACACACTGTCTTCACTCTGCATTAGGAACACACTGTCTTCACTCTGCTCTAGGAACACACTGTCTTCACTCTGCTCCATGCACATACACCGCAACTCTGCGTTAGGATCACACTGTCTTCACTCTGTGTTAGGAACACACTGTCTTCATTCTGCTCTAGGAACACACTGTCTTCACTCTGCGTTTGGAACATACTGTCTTTACTCTGCTCTAGGAACACACTGTCTTAACTCTGCATTAGGAACACACTGTCTTCACTCTGCATTAGGAACACACTGCCTTCACTCTGATTTAGGAACACTGTCGTCACTCTGCTCAAGGAACACACTGTCTTCACTCTTCTCTAAGAACACACTGTCTTCACTCTTCTCTAGGAACACACTGTCTTCACTCTGCTCCATGCACATACTTCGCAATTCTGCGTTAGGAACACAATGTCTTCACTCTGATTTAGGAACACTGTCTTCACTCTGCTCTAGGAACACACTGTCTTCACTCTGTGTTAGGAACACTCTGTCTTCATTCTGCTCTAGGAACACACTGTCTTCAACTCTGCATTAGGAACACACTGTCTTCACTCTGCGTTAGGAAAAAACTGTCTTCACTCTGCTCTAGGAACACACTGTCTTCACTCTGCTCCTTGCACATACACAGCAACTCTGCGTTAGGAACACACTGTCTTCACTCTACGTTAGGAACATACTGTCTTCCCTCTACTTTAGGAACACACTCTCTTCACTCTGATTCATGCACATACACCACAACTCTGCGTTAGGAACACACTGTCTTCACTCTGCATTAGGAACACACTGTCTTCACTCTGCATTAGGAACACACTGTCTTCACTCTGCATTAGGAACACACTGTCTTCACTCTGCTCCATGCACATACACCACAACTCTGCGTTAGGGACACACTGTCTTCACTCTGCATTAGGAACACACTGTCTTCACTCTGCCTTAGGAACACACTGCCGTCATTCTGCATTAGGAACACAATGTCCTCCCTATGCGTTAGGAAAACACTGCCTTCACAATGCGTTAGGAACACACTGTCTTCACTCTGCGTTAGGAACACACTGTCTTCACTCTGCGTTAGGAACAAACTGTCTTCACTCTGCTCTAGGAAAACACTGTCTTCACCCTGCTCCTTGCAAATACAGCGCAACTCTGCGTTAGGAACACACTGTCTTCACTCTGCATTAGGATCATAGTGTCTTCACTCTGCTTTAGTAACACACCCTCTTCACTCTGCTTCATGCACATACACCACAAGTCTGCTTCAGGAACACACTGTCTTCACTCTGCATTAGAAACACACTGTCTTCACTCTGCATTAGGAACACACTGTCTTCACTCTGCTCTAGGAACACACTGTCTTCACTCTGCTCTAGGAACACACTGTCTTCACTCTGCTCCATGCACATACACCACAACTCTGCGTTAGGAACACACTGTCTTCACTCTGTGTTAGGAACACTCTGTCTTCATTCTGCTCTAGGAACACACTATCTTCACTCTGCGTTAGGAACACACTGTCTTCACTCTGTGTTAGGAACACTCTGTCTTCACTCTGCTCTAGGAACACACTGTCTTCACTCTGCTCCATGCACATACATCGCAACTCTGCGTTAGGAACGCACTGTCTTCACTCTGAGTTAAGAACACACTGCCTTCATTCTGCTGTACGAACACACTGTTTTTACTCTGCGTTAGGAACACATTGTCTTCACTATGCGTTAGGAACACACTGTTTTCACTATGCGTTAAGAACACACTGTCTTCACTCTGCAATAGGAACACACTGTCTTCACTCTGCTCTAGGAACACACTGTCTTCACTCTGCTCCATGCACATACACCGCAACTCTGCGTTAGGAACACACTGTCTTCACTCTGTGTTAGGAACACACTGTCTTCATTCTGCTCTAGGAACACACTGTCTTCACTCTGCGTTTGGAACATACTGTCTTTACTCTGCTCTAGGAACACACTGTCTTAACTCTGCATTAGGAACACACTGTCTTCACTCTGCATTAGGAACACACTGCCTTCACTCTGATTTAGGAACACTGTCGTCACTCTGCTCAAGGAACACACTGTCTTCACTCTTCTCTAGGAACACACTGTCTTCACTCTTCTCTAGGAACACACTGTCTTCACTCTGCTCCATGCACATACTTCGCAATTCTGCGTTAGGAACACACTGTCTTCACTCTGATTTAGGAACACTGTCTTCACTCTGCTCTAGGAACACACTGTCTTCACTCTGTGTTAGGAACACTCTGTCTTCATTCTGCTCTAGGAACACACTGTCTTCAACTCTGCATTAGGAACACACTGTCTTCACTCTGCGTTAGGAAAAAACTGTCTTCACTCTGCTCTAGGAACACACTGTCTTCACTCTGCTCCTTGCACATACACAGCAACTCTGCGTTAGGAACACACTGTCTTCACTCTACGTTAGGAACATACTGTCTTCCCTCTACTTTAGGAACACACTCTCTTCACTCTGATTCATGCACATACACCACAACTCTGCGTTAGGAACACACTGTCTTCACTCTGCATTAGGAACACACTGTCTTCACTCTGCATTAGGAACACACTGTCTTCACTCTGCATTAGGAACACACTGTCTTCACTCTGCTCCATGCACATACACCACAACTCTGCGTTAGGGACACACTGTCTTCACTCTGCATTAGGAACACACTGTCTTCACTCTGCCTTAGGAACACACTGCCGTCACTCTGCATTAGGAACACACTGTCTTCCCTATGCGTTAGGAAAACACTGCCTTCACAATGCGTTAGGAACACACTGTCTTCACTCTGCGTTAGGAACACACTGTCTTCACTCTGCGTTAGGAACAAACTGTCTTCACTCTGCTCTAGGAACACACTGTCTTCACATTGCTCCTTGCAAATACAGCGCAACTCTGCGTTAGGAACACACTGTCTTCACTCTGCATTAGGAACACACTGTCTTCACTCTGCATTAGGAACACACTGTCTTCACTCTGCTCTAGGAACACACTGTCTTCACTCTGTGTTAGGAACACTCTGTCTTCATTCTGCCCTAGGAACACACTATCTTCCCTCTGCGTTAGGAACATACTGTCTTTACTCTGCTCTAGGAACACACTGTCTTAACCCTGCATTTGGAACACACTGTCTTCACTCTGCATTAGGAACACACTGTCTTCACTCTGCTCTAGGAACACACTGTCTTCACTCTGCTCCATGCACATAATTCGCAACTCTGCGTTAGGACCGCACTGCCTTAACTCTGCCTTAAGAACACACTGTCTTCATTCTGCTCTATGAGCACACTGTCTTCACTCTGCATTAGGAACACACTGTCTTCACTCTCCATAGGAACACACTGTCTTCACTCTGCATTAGGAACACACTGTCTTCACTCTGCATTAGGAACACACGGTCTTCACTATGCGTTAGGAACACACTGCATTCACTATGCGTTAGGAACACACTGTCTTCACTCTGCGTTAGGAACACACTCTCTTCACTCTGCGTTACGAACACACTGTCTTCACTCTGCGTTAGGAACAAACTGTCTTCACTCTGCTCTAGGAACACACTGTCTTCACCCTGCTCCTTGCAAATACAGCGCAACTCTGCGTTAGGAACACACTGTCTTCACTCTGCATTAGTGTCTTCACTCTGCTTTAGTAACACACCCTCTTCACTCTGCTTCATGCACATACACCACAAGTCTGCTTTAGGAACACACTGTCTTCACTCTGCATTAGAAACACACTGTCTTCACTCTGCATTAGGAACACACTGTCTTCACTCTGCTCTAGGAACATACTGTCTTCACTCTGCTCTAGGAACACACTGTCTTCACTCTGCTCCATGCACATACACCACAACTCTGCGTTAGGAACACACTGTCTTCACTCTGTGTTAGGAACACTCTGTCTTCATTCTGTTCTAGGAACACACTATCTTCACTCTGCGTTAGGAACACACTGTCTTCACTCTGTGTTAGGAACACTCTGTCTTCACTCTGCTCTAGGAACACACTGTCTTCACTCTGCTCCATGCACATACATCGCAACTCTGCGTTAGGAACGCACTGTCTTCACTCTGAGTTAAGAACACACTGCCTTCATTCTGCTGTACGAACACACTGTTTTTACTCTGCGTTAGGAACACATTGTCTTCACTATGCGTTAGGAACACACTGTTTTCACTATGCGTTAAGACACACTGTCTTCACTCTGCATTAGGAACACACTGTCTTCACTCTGCTCTAGGAACACACTGTCTTCACTCTGCTCCATGCACATACACCGCAACTCTGCCGTAGGAACACACTGTCTTCACTCTGTGTTAGGAACACACTGTCTTCATTCTGCTCTAGGAACACACTGTCTTCACTCTGCGTTTGGAACATACTGTCTTTACTCTGCTCTAGGAACACACTGTCTTAACTCTGCATTAGGAACACACTGTCTTCACTCTGCATTAGGAACACACTGCCTTCACTCTGATTTAGGAACACTGTCGTCACTCTGCTCAAGGAACACACTGTCTTCACTCTTCTCTAGGAACACACTGTCTTCACTCTTCTCTAGGAACACACTGTCTTCACTCTGCTCCATGCACATACTTCGCAATTCTGCGTTAGGAACACACTGTCTTCACTCTGATTTAGGAACACTGTCTTCACTCTGCTCTAGGAACACACTGTCTTCACTCTGTGTTAGGAACACTCTGTCTTCATTCTGCTCTAGGAACGCACTGTCTTCAACTCTGCATTAGGAACACACTGTCTTCACTCTGCGTTAGGAAAAAACTGTCTTCACTCTGCTCTAGGAACACACTGTCTTCACTCTGCTCCTTGCACATACACAGCAACTCTGCGTTAGGAACACACTGTCTTCACTCTACGTTAGGAACATACTGTCTTCCCTCTACTTTAGGAACACACTCTCTTCACTCTGATTCATGCACATACACCACAACTCTGCGTTAGGAACACACTGTCTTCACTCTGCATTAGGAACACACTGTCTTCACTCTGCATTAGGAACACACTGTCTTCACTCTGCATTAGGAACACACTGTCTTCACTCTGCTCCATGCACATACACCACAACTCTGCGTTAGGGACACACTGTCTTCACTCTGCATTAGGAACACACTGTCTTCACTCTGCCTTAGGAACACACTGCCGTCACTCTGCATTAGGAACACACTGTCTTCCTTATGCGTTAGGAAAACACTCCCTTCACAATGCGTTAGGAATACACTGTCTTCACTCTGCGTTAGGAACAAACTGTCTTCACTCTGCTCTAGGAACACACTGTCTTCACATTGCTCCTTGCAAATACAGCGCAACTCTGCGTTAGGAACACACTGTCTTCACTCTGCATTAGGAACATAGTGTCTTCTCTCTGCTTTAGTAACACACCCTCTTCACTCTGCTTCATTCACATACACCACAACTCTGCGTTAGGAACACACTGTCTTCACTCTGCATTAGGAACACACTGTCTTCACTCTGCATTAGGAACACACTGTCTTCACTCTGCTCTAGGAACACACTGTCTTCACTCTGTGTTAGGAACACTCTGTCTTCATTCTGCCCTAGGAACACACTATCTTCCCTCTGCGTTAGGAACATACTGTCTTTACTCTGCTCTAGGAACACACTGTCTTAACCCTGCATTAGGAACACACTGTCTTCACTCTGCATTAGGAACACACTGTCTTCACTCTGCTCTAGGAAGACACTGTCTTCACTCTGCTCCATGCACATAATTCGCAACTCTGCGTTAGGAACGCACTGCCTTAACTCTGCCTTAAGAACACACTGTCTTCATTCTGCTCTATGAGCACACTGTCTTCACTCTGCATTAGGAACACACTGTCTTCACTCTCCATAGGAACACACTGTCTTCACTCTGCATTAGGAACACACTGTCTTCACTCTGCATTTGGAACACACTGTCTTCACTATGCGTTAGGAACACACTGCATTCACTATGCGTTAGGAACACACTGTCTTCACTCTGCGTTAGGAACACACTGTCTTCACTCTGCGTTAGGAACACACTGTCTTCACTCTGCGTTAGGAACAAACTGTCTTCACTCTGCTCTAGGAACACACTGTCTTCACCCTGCTCCTTGCAAATACAGCGCAACTCTGCGTTAGGAACACACTGTCTTCACTCTGCATTAGTGTCTTCACTCTGCTTTAGTAACACACCCTCTTCACTCTGCTTCATGCACATACACCACAAGTCTGCTTTAGGAACACACTGTCTTCACTCTGCATTAGAAACACACTGTCTTCACTCTGCATTAGGAACACACTGTCTTCACTCTGCTCTAGGAACACACTGTCTTCACTCTGCTCTAGGAACACACTGTCTTCACTCTGCTCCATGCACATACACCACAACTCTGCGTTAAGAACACACTGTCTTCACTCTGTGTTAGGAACACTCTGTCTTCATTCTGCTCTAGGAACACACTATCTTCACTCTGCGTTAGGAACACACTGTCTTCACTCTGTGTTAGGAACACTCTGTCTTCACTCTGCTCTAGGAACACACTGTCTTCACTCTGCTCCATGCACATACATCGCAACTCTGCGTTAGGAACGCACTGTCTTCACTCTGAGTTAAGAACACACTGCCTTCATTCTGCTGTACGAACACACTGTTTTTACTCTGCGTTAGGAACACATTGTCTTCACTATGCGTTAGGAACACACTGTTTTCACTATGCGTTAAGAACACACTGTCTTCACTCTGCATTAGGAACACACTGTCTTCACTCTGCTCTAGGAACACACTGTCTTCACTCTGCTCCATGCACATACACCGCAACTCTGCGTTAGGAACACACAGTCTTCACTCTGTGTTAGGAACACACTGTCTTCATTCTGCTCTAGGAACACACTGTCTTCACTCTGCGTTTGGAACATACTGTCTTTACTCTGCTCTAGGAACACACTGTCTTAACTCTGCATTAGGAACACACTGTCTTCACTCTGCATTAGGAACACACTGCCTTCACTCTGATTTAGGAACACTGTCGTCACTCTGCTCAAGGAACACACTGTCTTCACTCTTCTCTAAGAACACACTGTCTTCACTCTTCTCTAGGAACACACTGTCTTCACTCTGCTCCATGCACATACTTCGCAATTCTGCGTTAGGAACACACTGTCTTCACTCTGATTTAGGAACACTGTCTTCACTCTGCTCTAGGAACACACTGTCTTCACTCTGTGTTAGGAACACTCTGTCTTCATTCTGCTCTAGGAACACACTGTCTTCAACTCTGCATTAGGAACACACTGTCTTCACTCTGCGTTAGGAAAAAACTGTCTTCACTCTGCTCTAGGAACACACTGTCTTCACTCTGCTCCTTGCACATACACAGCAACTCTGCGTTAGGAACACACTGTCTTCACTCTACGTTAGGAACATACTGTCTTCCCTCTACTTTAGGAACACACTCTCTTCACTCTGATTCATGCACATACACCACAACTCTGCGTTAGGAACACACTGTCTTCACTCTGCATTAGGAACACACTGTCTTCACTCTGCATTAGGAACACACTGTCTTCACTCTGCATTAGGAACACACTGTCTTCACTCTGCTCCATGCACATATGCCACAACTCTGCGTTAGGGACACACTGTCTTCACTCTGCATTAGGAACACACTGTCTTCACTCTGCCTTAGGAACACACTGCCGTCACTCTGCATTAGGAACACACTGTCTTCCCTATGCGTTAGGAAAACACTGCCTTCACAATGCGTTAGGAACACACTGTCTTCACTCTGCGTTAGGAACACACTGTCTTCACTCTGCGTTAGGAACAAACTGTCTTCACTCTGCTCTAGGAACACACTGTCTTCACATTGCTCCTTGCAAATACAGCGCAACTCTGCGTTAGGAACACACTGTCTTCACTCTGCATTAGGAACATAGTGTCTTCACTCTGCTTTAGTAACACACCCGCTTCACTCTGCTTCATTCACATACACCACAACTCTGCCTTAGGAACACACTGTCTTCACTCTGCATTAGGAACACACTGTCTTCACTCTGCATTAGGAACACACTGTCTTCACTCTGCTCTAGGAACACACTGTCTTCACTCTGTGTTAGGAACACTCTGTCTTCATTCTGCCCTAGGAACACACTATCTTCCCTCTGCGTTAGGAACATACTGTCTTTACTCTGCTCTAGGTGTCTTCACTCTGCATTAGGAACACACTGTCTTCACTCTGATTTAGGAACACTGTCATCACTCTGCTCTAGGAACTCACTGTCTTCTATCTGAATTAGGAACACACTGTCTTCACTCTGCTCCATGCACATACATCGCAACTCTGCGTTAGGAACGCACTGTCTTCACTCTGAGTTAAGAACACACTGCCTTCATTCTGCTGTACGAACACACTGTTTTTACTCTGCGTTAGGAACATATTGTCTTCACTATGCGTTATGAACACACTGTCTTCACTCTGCTGTAGGAACACACTGTCTTCACTCTGCTCTAGGAACACACTGTCTTCACTCTGCTCCATGCACATACACCGCAACTCTGCTTTAGGATCACACTGTCTTCACTCTGTGTTAGGAACACACTGTCTTCATTCTGCTCTAGGAACACACTGTCTTAACTCTGCATTAGGAACACACTGTCTTCACTCTGCATTAGGAACACACTGTCTTCACTCTGCATTAGGAACACACTGTCTTCACTCTGCATTAGGAACACATTGTCTTCACTCTGATTTAGGAACACTGTCGTCACTCTGCTCAAGGAACTCACTGTCTTAACTCTGAATTAGGAACACACTGTCTTCACTCTTCTCTAGGAACACACTGTCTTCACTCTTCTCTAGGAACACACTGTCTTCACTCTGCTCCATGCACATACTTCGCAATTCTGCGTTAGGAACACACTGTCTTCACTATGCGTTAGGAACACACTGTCTTCACTCTACTCTAAGAACACACTGTCTTCACTCTGTGTTAGGAACACTCTGTCTTCATTCTGCTCTAGGAACACACTATCTTCACTCTGCGTTAGGAACATACTGTCTTTACTCTGCTCCTGGAACACACTGTCTTCAACTCTGCATTAGGAACACACTGTCTTCACTAAGCGTTAGGAAAAAACTGTCTTCACTCTGCTCTAGGAACACACTGTCTTCACTCTGCTCCTTGCACATACACAGCAACTCTGCGTTAGGAACACACTGTCTTCACTCTACGTTAGGAACATACTGTCTTCCCTCTACTTTAGGAACACACTCTCTTCAATCTGATTCATGCACATACACCACAACTCTGCGTTAGGAACACACTGTCTTCACTCTGCATTAGGAACACACTGTCTTCACTGTGCATTAGGAACACACTGTCTTCACTCTGCATTAGGAACACACTGTCTTCACCCTGCTCCATGCACATACACCACAACTCTGTGTTAGGGACACACTGTCTTCACTCAGCATTAGGCACACAGTCTTCACTCTGCATTAGGAACACACTGTCGTCACTCTGCATTAGGAAGACACTGTCTTCACTATGCGTTAGGAACACACTGCCTTCACTATGCGTTAGGAACACACTGTCTTCACTCTGCATTAGGAACACAGTGTCTTCACTCTGCTCTAGGAACACACTGTCTTCACTCTGCGTTAGGAACAAACTGTCTTCACTCTGCTTTAGGAACACACTGTCTTCACATTGCTCCTTGCAAATACAGCGCAACTCTGCGTTAGGAACACACTGTCTTCACTCTGCGTTAGGAACATACTGTCTACACTCTGCTTTAGTAACACACTCTCTTCGCTCTGCTTCATGCACATACACCACAACTCTGCGTTAGGAACACACTGTCTTCACTCTGCATTAGGAACACACTGTCTTCACTCTGCGTTAGGAACATACTGTGTTTACTCTGCTCTAGGAACACACTGTCTTAACTCTGCATTAGGAACACACAGTTTACACTCTGCATTAGGAACACACTGTCTTCACTCTGATTTAGGAACACTGTCATCACTCTGCTCTAGGAACTCACTATCTTCACTCTGAATTAGGAACACACTGTCTTCACTCTGCTGCATGCACATACTTCGCAACTCTGCATTAGGAACGTACTGTATTTACTCTGCGTTAAGAACACACTGTCTTCATTCTGCTCTACGAACACACTGTCTTCACTATGCGTTAGGAACACACTGTCTTCATTCTGCTCTAGGAACACGCTGTCTTCACTCTGCTCGATGCACATACACCGCAACTCTGCGTTAGGAAAACACTGTCTTCACTATGCGTTAGGAACATACTGTCTTCACTATGCGTTAGGAACACAGTGTCTTCACTATGCGTTAGGAACACACTGCATTCACTATGCGTTAGGAACACACTGTCTTCACTCTGCATTAGGAACACACTGTCTTCACTCTGCGTTAGGAAAAAACTGTCTTCACTCTGCTCTAGGAACACACTGTCTTCACTCTGCTCCTTGCACATACACAGCAACTCTGCATTAGGAACACACTGTCTTCACTCTGCATTAGGAACATACTGTCTTCACTCTACTTTAGGAACACACTCTCTTCACTCTGCATTAGGAACACACTGTCTTCACTCTGCTCTAGGAACACACTGTCTTCACTCTGCTCCATGCACATACTTCACAACTCTGCGTTAGGAACGCACTGCCTTCACTCTGCGTTAAGAACACACTGTCTTCATTCTGCTCTATGAACACACTGTCTTCACTCTGCATTAGGAACACACTGTCTTCACTCTGCTCTAGAAACACACTGTCTTCACTCTGCTCCATGCACGTACACCACAACTCTGCGTTAGGAACGCACTGTCTTCACTCTGAGTTAAGAACACTGCCTTCATTCTGCTGTACGAACACACTGTTTTTACTCTGCGTTAGGAACACATTGTCTTCACTATGCGTTAGGAACACACTGTTTTCACTATGCGTTAAGAACACACTGTCTTCACTCTGCATTAGGAACACACTGTCTTCACTCTGCTCTAGGAACACACTGTCTTCACTCTGCTCCATGCACATACACCGCAACTCTGCCGTAGGAACACACTGTCTTCACTCTGTGTTAGGAACACACTGTCTTCATTGTGCTCTAGGAACACACTGTCTTTACTCTGCATTAGGAACACACTGTCTTCACTCTGCATTAGGAACACACTGTCTTCACTCTGCATTAGGAACACACTGTCTTCACTCTGCATTAGGAACACACTGTCTTCACTCTGCATTAGGAACACACTGTCTTCACTCTGATTTAGGAACACTGTCGTCACTCTGCTCAAGGAACTCACTGTCTTAACTCTGAATTAGGAGCACACTGTCTTCACTCTTCTCTAGGAACACACTGTCTTTACTCTTTTCTAGGAACACACTGTCTTCACTCTGCTCCATGCACATACTTCGCAATTCTGCGTTAGGAACACACTGTCTTCACTATGCGTTAGGAACACACTGTCTTCACTCTGCTCTAGGAACACACTGTCTTGACTCTGTGTTAGGAACACTCTGTCTTCATTCTGCTCTAGGAACACACTATCTTCACTCTGCATTAGGAACATACTGTCTTTACTCTGCTCTAGGAACACACTGTCTTCAACTCTGCATTAGGAACACACTGTCTTCACTCTGCGTTAGGAAAAAACTGTCTTCACTCTGCTCTAGGAACACACTGTCTTCACTCTGCTCCTTGCACATACACAGCAACTCTGCGTTAGGAACACACTGTCTTCACTCTACGTTAGGAACATACTGTCTTCCCTCTACTTTAGGAACACACTCTCTTCACTCTGATTCATGCACATACACCACAACTCTGCGTTAGGAACACACTGTCTTCACTCTGCATTAGGAACACACTCTCTTCACTCTGCATTAGGAACACACTGTCTTCACTCTGCATTAGGAACACACTGTCTTCACTCTGCTCCATGCACATACACCACAACTCTGCGTTAGGGACACACTGTCTTCACTCTGCATTAGGCACACAGTCTTCACTCTGCATTAGGAACACACTGTCGTCACTCTGCATTAGGAATACACTGTCTTCACTATGCGTTAGGAACACTCTGCCTTCACTATGCGTTAGGAACACACTGTCTTCACTCTGCATTAGGAACACACTGTCTTCACTCTGCGTTAGGAACAAACTGTCTTCACTCTGCTTTAGGAACACACTGTCTTCACACTGCTCCTTGCAAATACAGCGCAACTCTGCGTTAGGAACACACTGTCTTCACTCTGCGTTAGGAACATAGGGTCTTCACTCTGCTTTAGTAACACACACTCTTCACTCTGCTTCATGCACATACACCACAACTCTGCGTTAGGAACACACTGTCTTCACTCTGCATTAGGAACACACTGTCTTCACTCTGCATTAGGAACACACTGTCGTCACTCTGCATTAGGAACACACTGTCTTCACTATGCGTTAGGAACACACTGCCTTCACTATGTGTTAGGAACACACTGTCTTCACTCTGCGTTAGGAACACACTGTCTTCACTCTGCGTTAGGAACATACTGTGTTTACTCTGCTCTAGGAACACACTATCTTCACTCTGCATTAGGAACACACTGTCTTCACTATGATTTAGGAACACTTTCATCACTCTGCTCTAGGAACTCACTGTCTTCACTCTGCATTAGGAACACACTGTCTTCACTCTGCTCTAGGAACACACTGTCTTCACTCTGCTCCATGCAAATACATCGCAACTCTGCGTTAGGAACGCACTGTCTTCACTCTGAGTTAAGAACACACTGTCTTCATTCTGCTGTACGAACACACTGTTTTTACTCTGCATTAGGAACACATTGTCTTCACTATGCTTTAGGAAAACACTGTTTTCACTATGCGTTAAGAACACACTGTCTTCACTCTGCATTAGGAACACAGTGTCTTCACTCTGCTCTAGGAACACACTGTCTTCACTCTGCTCAATGCACATACTTCGCAACTCTGCACTAGGAACGCACTGTCTTTACTCTGCGTTAAAAACACAATGTCTTCATTCTGCTCTACGAACAAACTGTCTTTACTATGCGTTAGGAACACACTGTCTTCACTCTGCTCTAGGAACACGCTGTCTTCAATCTGCTCGATGCACATAGACCGCAACTCTGCGTTACGGACACACTGTCTTCACTCTGCATTAGGAACACACTGTCTTCACTCTGCATTAGGAACACACTGTCTTCACTCTGCATTAGGAACACACTGTCTTCACTATGCGTTAGGAACACACTGCCTTCACTATGCGTTAGGAACACACTGTCTTCACTATGCGTTAGGAACACACTTTCTTCACTCTGCGTTAGGAACACACTGTCTTTACTCTTCTCTAGGAACACACTGTCTTAACTCTGCATTAGGAACACACTGTCTTCACTCTGCGTTAGGAACAAACTGTCTTCACTCTGCTCTAGGAACACACTGTCTTCACACTGCTCCTTGCAAATACAGCGCAACTCTGCGTTAGGAACACACTGTCTTCACTCTGTGTTAGGAACACTCTGTCTTCATTCTGCTCTAGGAACACACTGTCTTCACTCTGCGTTAGGAACATACTGTCTTTACTCTGCTCTAGGAACACACTGTCTTAACTCTGCATTAGGAACACACTGTCTTCACTCTGCGTTAGGAACAAACTGTCTTCTCTCTGCTCTAGAAACACACTGTCTTCACACTGCTCCTTGCAAATACTGCGCAACACTGCGTTAGGAACACACTGTTTTCACTCTGCGTTAGGAACATAGTGTCTTCACTCTGCTTTAGTAACACACTCTCTTCACTCTGCTTCATGCACATACACCACAACTCTGCGTTAGGAACACACTGTCTTCACTCTGCATTAGGAACACACTGTCTTCACTCTGCATTAGGAACACACTGTCTTCATTCTGCATTAGGAACACACTGTCTTCACTCTGCTCTAGGAACACACTGTCTTCACTCTGCTCCATGCACATACACCACAACTCTGCGTTAGGAACATACTGTCTTCACTCTGTGTTAGGAACACTCTGTCTTGATTCTGCTCTAGGAACACACTATCTTCACTCTGCGTTAGGAACACACTGTCTTCACTCTGTGTTAGGAACACTCTGTCTTCATTCTGCTCTAGGAACACACTATCTTCACTCTTCGTTAGGAACATACTGTCTTTACACTGCTCTAGGAACACACTGTCTTTACTCTGCATTAGGAACACACTGTCTTCACTCTGCATTAGGAACACACTGTCTTCACTCTGCATTAGGAACACACTGTCTTCATTCTGCATTAGGAACACACTGTCTTCACTCTGCTCTAGGAACACACTGTCTTCACTCTGCTCCATGCACATACACTACAACTCTGCGTTAGGAACACACTGTCTTCACTCTGTGTTAGGAACACTCTGTCTTCATTCTGCTCTAGGAACACACTAATTTCACTCTGCGTTAGGAACACACTGTCTTCACTCTGTGTTAGGAACACTCTGTCTTCATTCTGCTCTAGGAACACACTATCTTCCCTCTGCGTTAGGAACATACTGTCTTTACTCTGCTCTAGGAACACACTGTCTTAACTCTGCATTAGGAACACACTGTCTTCACTCTGCATTAGGAACACACTGTCTTCACTCTGATTTAGGAACACTGTCATCACTCTGCTCTAGGAACTCACTGTCTTCACTCTGAATTAGGAACACACTGTCTTCACTCTGCTCTAGGAACACACTGTCTTCACTCTGCTCCATGCACATACATCGCTACTCTGCGTTAGGAACGCACTGTCTTCACTCTGAGTTAAGAACACACTGCCTTCATTCTGCTGTACGAACACACTGTTTTTATTCTGTGTTAGGAACACATTGTCTTCACTATGCGTTAGGAACTCACTGTTTTCACTATGCGTTAAGAACACACTGTCTTCACTCTGCATTAGGAACACACTGTCTTCACTCTGCTCTAGAAACACACTGTCTTCACTCTGCTCCATGCACATACACCGCAACTCTGCGTTAGGAACACACTGTCTTCAATCTGTGTTAGGAACACACTGTCTTCATTCTGCTCTAGGAACACACTGTCTTCACTCTGCGTTAGGAACATACTGTCTTTACTCTGCTCTAGCAACACACTGTCTTAACTCTGCATTAGGAACACACTGTCTTCACTCTGCATTAGGAACACACTGTCTTCACTCTGATTTAGGAACACTGTCGTCACTCTGCTCAACGAACTCACTGTCTTAACTCTGAATTAGGAACACACTGTCTTCACTCTTCTCTAGGAACACACTGTCTTCACTCTTCTCTAGGAACACACTGTCTTCACTCTGCTCCATGCACATACTTCGCAACTCTGCGTTGGGAACACACTGTCTTCACTATGCGTTAGGAACACATTGTCTTCACTCTGCTCTAGGAACACACTGTCTTCACTCTGTGTTTGGAACACTCTGTCTTCATTCGGCTCTAGGAACACACAATCTTCACTCTGCGTTAGGAACATACTGTCTTTACTCTGCTCTAGGAACACACTGTCTTCAACTCTGCATTAGGAACACACTGTCTTCACTCTGCGATAGGAAAAAACTGTCTTCACTCTGCTCTAGGAACACACTGTCTTCACTCTGCGATAGGAAAAACCTGTCTTCACTCTGCTCTAGGAACACACTGTCTTCACTCTGCTCCTTGCACATACACAGCAACTCTGCGTTAGAAACACACTGTCTTCACTCTACGTTAGGAACATACTGTCTTCCCTCTACTTTAGGAACACACTCTCTTCACTCTGATTCATGCACATACACCACAACTCTGCGTTAGGAACACACTGTCTTCACTCTGCATTAGGAACACACTGTCTTCACTATGCGTTAGGAACACACTGCCTTCACTATGCGTTAGGAACACACTGTCTTCACTCTGCGTTAGGAACACACTGTCTTCACTCTGCGTTAGGAATGCACTGTCTTCACGCTGCTTTAGGAACACACTGTCTTCACACTGCTCCTTGCAATACAGAGAAACTCTGCGTTAGGAACACACTGTCTTCACTCTGCGTTAGGAACATACTGTCTACACTCTGCTTTAGTAACACACTCTCTCACTCTGCTTCATGCACATACACCACAACTCTGCGTTAGGAACACACTGTCTTCACTCTGCAATAGGAACACACTGTCTTCATTCTGCTCTAGGAAAACACTGTCTTCACTCTGCGTTAGGAACATACTGTGTTTACTCTGCTCTAGGAACACACTGTCTTCACTCTGCATTAGGAACACACTGTCTTCACTATGATTTAGGAACACTTTCATCACTCTGCTCTAGGAACTCACTGTCTTCACTCTGCATTAGGAACACACTGTCTTCACTCTGCTCTAGGAACACACTGTCTTCACTCTGCTCCATGCAAATACATCGCAACTCTGCGTTAGGAACGCACTGTCTTCACTCTGAGTTAAGAACACACTGTCTTCATTCTGCTGTACGAACACACTGTTTTTACTCTGCGTTAGGAACACATTGTCTTCACTATGCGTTAGGAACACACTGTTTTCACTATGCGTTAAGAACACACTGTCTTCACTCTGCATTAGGAACACAGTGTCTTCACTCTGCTCTAGGAACACACTGTCTTCAATCTGCTCAATGCACATACTTCGCAACTCTGCACTAGGAACGCACTGTCTTTACTCTGCGTTAAAAACACAATGTCTTCATTCTGCTCTACGAACAAACTGTCTTTACTATGCGTTAGGAACACACTGTCTTCACTCTGCTCTAGGAACACGCTGTCTTCAATCTGCTCGATGCACATACACCGCAAATCTGCGTTAGGGACACACTGTCTTCACTCTGCATTAGGAACACACTGTCTTCACTCTGCATTAGGAACACACTGTCTTCACTCTGCATTAGGAACACACTGTCTTCACTATGCTTTAGGAACACACTGCCTTCACTATGCGTTAGGAACACACTGTCTTCACTATGCGTTAGGAACACACTTTCTTCACTCTGCGTTAGGAGCACACTGTCTTCACTCTGCGTTAGGAACAAACTGTCTTCACTCTGCTCTAGGAACACACTGTCTTCACCCTGCTCCTTGCAAATACAGCGAAACTCTGCGTTAGGAACACACTGTCTTCACTCTGCGTTAGGAACATACTGTCTTCACTCTGCTTTAGTAACACACTCCCTTCACTCTGCTTCATGCACATACATCACAACTCTGCATTAGGTACACACTGTCTTCACTCTGCATTAGGAATACACTGTCTTCATTCTGCTCTAGGAACACACTGTCTTCACTCTGCGTTAGGAACATACTGTCTTTACTCTTCTCTAGGAACACACTGTCTTAACTCTGCATTAGGAACACACTGTCTTCACTCTGCGTTAGGAACAAACTGTCTTCACTCTGCTCTAGGAACACACTGTCTTCACACTGCTCCTTGCAAATACAGCGCAACTCTGCGTTAGGAACACACTGTCTTCACTCTGTGTTAGGAACACTCTGTCTTCATTCTGCTCTAGGAACACACTGTCTTCACTCTGCGTTAGGAACATACTGTCTTTACTCTGCTCTAGGAACACACTGTCTTAACTCTGCATTAGGAACACACTGTCTTCACTCTGCGTTAGGAACAAACTGTCTTCACTCTGCTCTAGAAACACACTGTCTTCACACTGCTCCTTGCAAATACAGCGCAACACTGCGTTAGGAACACACTGTCTTCACTCTGCGTTAGGAACATAGTGTCTTCACTCTGCTTTAGTAACACACTCTCTTCACTCTGCTTCATGCACATACACCACAACTCTGCGTTAGGAACACACTGTCTTCACTCTGCATTAGGAACACACTGTCTTCACTCTGCATTAGGAACACACTGTCTTCATTCTGCATTAGGAACACACTGTCTTCACTCTGCTCTAGGAACACACTGTCTTCACTCTGCTCCATGCACATACACCACAACTCTGCGTTAGGAACATACTGTCTTCACTCTGTGTTAGGAACACTCTGTCTTGATTCTGCTCTAGGAACACACTATCTTCACTCTGCGTTAGGAACACACTGTCTTCACTCTGTGTTAGGAACACTCTGTCTTCATTCTGCTCTAGGAACACACTATCTTCACTCTTCGTTAGGAACATACTGTCTTTACACTGCTCTAGGAACACACTGTCTTAACTCTGCATTAGGAACACACTGTCTTCACACTGCATTAGGAACACACTGTCTTCACTCTGATTTAGGAACACTGTCATCACTCTGCTCTAGGAACTCACTGTTCACTCTGCACCTTGCACATACACAGCAACTCTGCGTTAGGAACACACTGTCTACACTCTACGTTAGGAACATACTGTCTTCCCTCTACTTTAGGAACACACTCTCTTCACTCTGATTCATGCACATACACCACAACTCTGTGTTAGGAACACACTGTCTTCACTCTGCATTAGGAACACACTGTCTTCACTCTGCATTAGGAACACACTGTCTTCACTCTGCATTAGGAACACATTGTCTTCACTCTGCTCCATGCACATACACCACAACTCTGCGTTAGGGACCCACTGTCTTCACTCTGAATTAGGAACACACTGTCTTCACTCTGCATTAGGAACACACTGTCGTCACTCTGCATTAGGAACACACTGTCTTCACTATGCGTTAGGAACACACTGTCTTCACTCTGCTCCATGCAAATACATCGCAACTCTGCGTTAGGAACGCACTGTCTTCACTCTGAGTTAAGAACACACTGTCTTCATTCTGCTGTACGAACACACTGTTTTTACTCTGCGTTAGGAACACATTGTCTTCACTATGCGTTAGGAACACACTGTTTTCACTATGCGTTAAGAACACACTGTCTTCACTCTGCATTAGGAACACAGTGTCTTCACTCTGCTCTAGGAACACACTGTCTTCACTCTGCTCAATGCACATACTTCGCAACTCTGCACTAGGAACGCACTGTCTTTACTCTGCGTTAAAAACACAATGTCTTCATTCTGCTCTACGAACAAACTGTCTTTACTATGCGTTAGGAACACACTGTCTTCACTCTGCTCTAGGAACACGCTGTCTTCAATCTGCTCGATGCACATACACCGCAACTCTGCGTTAGGGACACACTGTCTTCACTCTGCATTAGGAACACACTGTCTTCACTCTGCATTAGGAACACACTGTCTTCACTCTGCATTAGGAACACACTGTCTTCACTATGCTTTAGGAACACACTGCCTTCACTATGCGTTAGGAACACACTGTCTTCACTATGCGTTAGGAACACACTTTCTTCACTCTGCGTTAGGAACACACTGTCTTCACTCTGCGTTAGGAACAAACTGTCTTCACTCTGCTCTAGGAACACACTGTCTTCACCCTGCTCCTTGCAAATACAGCGAAACTCTGCGTTAGGAACACACTGTCTTCACTCTGCGTTAGGAACATACTGTCTTCACTCTGCTTTACTAACACACTCCCTTCACTCTGCTTCATGCACATACATCACAACTCTGCGTTAGGTACACACTGTCTTCACTCTGCATTAGGAATACACTGTCTTCATTCTGCTCTAGGAACACACTGTCTTCACTCTGCGTTAGGAACATACTGTCTTTACTCTTCTCTAGGAACACACTGTCTTAACTCTGCATTAGGAACACACTGTCTTCACTCTGCGTTAGGAACAAACTGTCTTCACTCTGCTCTAGGAACACACTGTCTTCACACTGCTCCTTGCAAATACAGCGCAACTCTGCGTTAGGAACACACTGTCTTCACTCTGTGTTAGGAACACTCTGTCTTCATTCTGCTCTAGGAACACACTGTCTTCACTCTGCGTTAGGAACATACTGTCTTTACTCTGCTCTAGGAACACACTGTCTTAACTCTGCATTAGGAACACACTGTCTTCACTCTGCGTTAGGAACAAACTGTCTTCACTCTGCTCTAGAAACACACTGTCTTCACACTGCTCCTTGCAAATACAGCGCAACACTGCGTTAGGAACACACTGTCTTCACTCTGCGTTAGGAACATAGTGTCTTCACTCTGCTTTAGAAACACACTCTCTTCACTCTGCTTCATGCACATACACCACAACTCTGCGTTAGGAACACACTGTCTTCACTCTGCTCTAGGAACACACTGTCTTCACTCTGCTCCATGCACATACACCACAACTCTGCGTTAGGAACATACTGTCTTCACTCTGTGTTAGGAACACTCTGTCTTGATTCTGCTCTAGGAACACACTATCTTCACTCTGCGTTAGGAACACACTGTCTTCACTCTGTGTTAGGAACACTCTGTCTTCATTCTGCTCTAGGAACACACTATCTTCACTCTTCGTTAGGAACATACTGTCTTTACACTGCTCTAGGAACACACTGTCTTAACTCTGCATTAGGAACACACTGTCTTCACACTGCATTAGGAACACACTGTCTTCACTCTGATTTAGGAACACTGTCATCACTCTGCTCTAGGAACTCACTGTTCACTCTGCACCTTGCACATACACAGCAACTCTGCGTTAGGAACACACTGTCTACACTCTACGTTAGGAACATACTGTCTTCCCTCTACTTTAGGAACACACTCTCTTCACTCTGATTCATGCACATACACCACAACTCTGTGTTAGGAACACACTGTCTTCACTCTGCATTAGGAACACACTGTCTTCACTCTGCATTAGGAACACACTGTCTTCACTCTGCTCCATGCACATACACCACAACTCTGCGTTAGGGACCCACTGTCTTCACTCTGAATTAGGAACACACTGTCTTCACTCTGCATTAGGAACACACTGTCGTCACTCTGCATTAGGAACACACTGTCTTCACTATGCGTTAGGAACACACTGTCTTCACTCTGCTCCATGCAAATACATCGCAACTCTGCGTTAGGAACGCACTGTCTTCACTCTCAGTTAAGAACACACTGTCTTCATTCTGCTGTACGAACACACTGTTTTTACTCTGCGTTAGGAACACATTGTCTTCACTATGCGTTAGGAACACACTGTTTTCACTATGCGTTAAGAACACACTGTCTTCACTCTGCATTAGGAACACAGTGTCTTCACTCTGCTCTAGGAACACACTGTCTTCACTCTGCTCAATGCACATACTTCGCAACTCTGCACTAGGAACGCACTGTCTTTACTCTGCGTTAAAAACACAATGTCTTCATTCTGCTCTACGAACAAACTGTCTTTACTATGCGTTAGGAACACACTGTCTTCACTCTGCTCTAGGAACACGCTGTCTTCAATCTGCTCGATGCACATACACCGCAACTCTGCGTTAGGGACACACTGTCTTCACTCTGCATTAGGAACACACTGTCTTCTCTCTGCATTAGGAACACACTGTCTTCACTCTGCATTAGGAACACACTGTCTTCACTATGCTTTAGGAACACACTGCCTTCACTATGCGTTAGGAACACACTGTCGTCACTATGCGTTAGGAACACACTTTCTTCACTCTGCGTTAGGAACACACTGTCTTCACTCTGCGTTAGGAACAAACTGTCTTCACTCTGCTCTAGGAACACACTGTCTTCACCCTGCTCCTTGCAAATACAGCGAAACTCTGCGTTAGGAACACACTGTCTTCACTCTGCGTTAGGAACATACTGTCTTCACTCTGCTTTACTAACACACTCCCTTCACTCTGCTTCATGCACATACATCACAACTCTGCATTAGGTACACACTGTCTTCACTCTGCATTAGGAATACACTGTCTTCATTCTGCTCTAGGAACACACTGTCTTCACTCTGCGTTAGGAACATACTGTCTTTACTCTTCTCTAGGAACACACTGTCTTAACTCTGCATTAGGAACACACTGTCTTCACTCTGCGTTAGGAACAAACTGTCTTCACTCTGCTCTAGGAACACACTGTCTTCACACTGCTCCTTGCAAATACAGCGCAACTCTGCGTTAGGAACACACTGTCTTCACTCTGTGTTAGGAACACTCTGTCTTCATTCTGCTCTAGGAACACACTGTCTTCACTCTGCGTTAGGAACATACTGTCTTTACTCTGCTCTAGGAACACACTGTCTTAACTCTGCATTAGGAACACACTGTCTTCACTCTGCGTTAGGAACAAACTGTCTTCACTCTGCTCTAGAAACACACTGTCTTCACACTGCTCCTTGCAAATACAGCGCAACACTGCGTTAGGAACACACTGTCTTCACTCTGCGTTAGGAACATAGTGTCTTCACTCTGCTTTAGTAACACACTCTCTTCACTCTGCTTCATGCACATACACCACAACTCTGCGTTAGGAACACACTGTCTTCACTCTGCATTAGGAACACACTGTCTTCACTCTGCATTAGGAACACACTGTCTTCATTCTGCATTAGGAACACACTGTCTTCACTCTGCTCTAGGAACACACTGTCTTCACTCTGCTCCATGCACATACACCACAACTCTGCGTTAGGAACATACTGTCTTCACTCTGTGTTAGGAACACTCTGTCTTGATTCTGCTCTAGGAACACACTATCTTCACTCTGCGTTAGGAACACACTGTCTTCACTCTGTGTTAGGAACACTCTGTCTTCATTCTGCTCTAGGAACACACTATCTTCACTCTTCGTTAGGAACATACTGTCTTTACACTGCTCTAGGAACACACTGTCTTAACACTGCATTAGGAACACACTGTCTTCACACTGCATTAGGAACACACTGTTCACTCTGCACCTTGCACATACACAGCAACTCTGCGTTAGGAACACACTGTCTACACTCTACGTTAGGAACATACTGTCTTCCCTCTACTTTAGGAACACACTCTCTTCACTCTGATTCATGCACATACACCACAACTCTGTGTTAGGAACACACTGTCTTCACTCTGCATTAGGAACACACTGTCTTCACTCTGCATTAGGAACACACTGTCTTCACTCTGCATTAGGAACACATTGTCTTCACTCTGCTCCATGCACATACTCCACAACTCTGCGTTAGGGACCCACTGTCTTCACTCTGAATTAGGAACACACTGTCTTCACTGTGCATTAGGAACACACTGTCGTCACTCTGCATTAGGAACACACTGTCTTCACTATGCGTTAGGAACACACTGTCTTCACTCTGCTCCATGCAAATACATCGCAACTCTGCGTTAAGAACGCACTGTCTTCACTCTGAGTTAAGAACACACTGTCTTCATTCTGCTGTACGAACACACTGTTTTTACTCTGCGTTAGGAACACATTGTCTTCACTATGCGTTAGGAACACACTGTTTTCACTATGCGTTAAGAACACACTGTCTTCACTCTGCATTAGGAACACAGTGTCTTCACTCTGCTCTAGGAACACACTGTCTTCACTCTGCTCAATGCACATACTTCGCAACTCTGCACTAGGAACGCACTGTCTTTACTCTGCGTTAAAAACACAATGTCTTCATTCTGCTCTACGAACAAACTGTCTTTACTAAGCGTTAGGAACACACTGTCTTCACTCTGCTCTAGGAACATGCTGTCTTCAATCTGCTCGATGCACATACACCGCAACTCTGCGTTAGGGACACACTGTCTTCACTCTGCATTAGGAACACACTGTCTTCACTCTGCATTAGGAACACACTGTCTTCACTCTGCATTAGGAACACACTGTCTTCACTATGCTTTAGGAACACACTGCCTTCACTATGCGTTAGGAACACACTGTCTTCACTATGCGTTAGGAACACACTTTCTTCACTCTGCGTTAGGAACACACTGTCTTCACTCTGCGTTAGGAACAAACTGTCTTCACTCTGCTCTAGGAACACACTGTCTTCACCCTGCTCCTTGCAAATACAGCGAAACTCTGCGTTAGGAACACACTGTCTTCACTCTGCGTTAGGAACATACTGTCTTCACTCTGCTTTACTAACACACTCCCTTCACTCTGCTTCATGCACATACATCACAACTCTGCGTTAGGTACACACTGTCTTCACTCTGCATTAGGAATACACTGTCTTCATTCTGCTCTAGGAACACACTGTCTTCACTCTGCGTTAGGAACATACTGTCTTTACTCTTCTCTAGGAACACACTGTCTTAACTCTGCATTAGGAACACACTGTCTTCACTCTGCGTTAGGAACAAACTGTCTTCACTCTGCTCTAGGAACACACTGTCTTCACACTGCTCCTTGCAAATACAGCGCAACTCTGCGTTAGGAACACACTGTCTTCACTCTGTGTTAGGAACACTCTGTCTTCATTCTGCTCTAGGAACACACTGTCTTCACTCTGCGTTAGGAACATACTGTCTTTACTCTGCTCTAGGAACACACTGTCTTAACTCTGCATTAGGAACACACTGTCTTCACTCTGCGTTAGGAACAAACTGTCTTCACTCTGCTCTAGAAACACACTGTCTTCACACTGCTCCTTGCAAATACAGCGCAACACTGCGTTAGGAACACACTGTCTTCACTCTGCGTTAGGAACATAGTGTCTTCACTCTGCTTTAGTAACACACTCTCTTCACTCTGCTTCATGCACATACACCACAACTCTGCGTTAGGAACACACTGTCTTCACTCTGCATTAGGAACACACTGTCTTCACTCTGCATTAGGAACACACTGTCTTCATTCTGCATTAGGAACACACTGTCTTCACTCTGCTCTAGGAACACACTGTCTTCACTCTGCTCCATGCACATACACCACAACTCTGCGTTAGGAACATACTGTCTTCACTCTGTGTTAGGAACACTCTGTCTTGATTCTGCTCTAGGAACACACTATCTTCACTCTGCGTTAGGAACACACTGTCTTCACTCTGTGTTAGGAACACTCTGTCTTCATTCTGCTCTAGGAACACACTATCTTCACTCTTCGTTAGGAACATACTGTCTTTACACTGCTCTAGGAACACACTGTCTTAACTCTGCATTAGGAACACACTGTCTTCACACTGCATTAGGAACACACTGTCTTCACTCTGATTTAGGAACACTGTCATCACTCTGCTCTAGGAACTCACTGTTCACTCTGCACCTTGCACATACACAGCAACTCTGCGTTAGGAACACACTGTCTACACTCTACGTTAGGAACATACTGTCTTCCCTCTACTTTAGGAACACACTCTCTTCACTCTGATTCATGCACATACACCACAACTCTGTGTTAGGAACACACTGTCTTCACTCTGCATTAGGAACACACTGTCTTCACTCTGCATTAGGAACACACTGTCTTCACTCTGCATTAGGAACACATTGTCTTCACTCTGCTCCATGCACATACACCACAACTCTGCGTTAGGGACCCACTGTCTTCACTCTGAATTAGGAACACACTGTCTTCACTCTGCATTAGGAACACACTGTCGTCACTCTGCATTAGGAACACACTGTCTTCACTATGCGTTAGGAACACACTGTCTTCACTCTGCTCCATGCAAATACATCGCAACTCTGCGTTAGGAACGCACTGTCTTCACTCTGAGTTAAGAACACACTGTCTTCATTCTGCTGTACGAACACACTGTTTTTACTCTGCGTTAGGAACACATTGTCTTCACTATGCGTTAGGAACACACTGTTTTCACTATGCGTTAAGAACACACTGTCTTCACTCTGCATTAGGAACACAGTGTCTTCACTCTGCTCTAGGAACACACTGTCTTCACTCTGCTCAATGCACATACTTCGCAACTCTGCACTAGGAACGCACTGTCTTTACTCTGCGTTAAAAACACAATGTCTTCATTCTGCTCTACGAACAAACTGTCTTTACTATGCGTTAGGAACACACTGTCTTCACTCTGCTCTAGGAACACGCTGTCTTCAATCTGCTCGATGCACATACACCGCAACTCTGCGTTAGGGACACACTGTCTTCACTCTGCATTAGGAACACACTGTCTTCACTCTGCATTAGGAACACACTGTCTTCACTCTGCATTAGGAACACACTGTCTTCACTATGCTTTAGGAACACACTGCCTTCACTATGCGTTAGGAACACACTGTCTTCACTATGCGTTAGGAACACACTTTCTTCACTCTGCGTTAGGAACACACTGTCTTCACTCTGCGTTAGGAACAAACTGTCTTCACTCTGCTCTAGGAACACACTGTCTTCACCCTGCTCCTTGCAAATACAGCGAAACTCTGCGTTAGGAACACACTGTCTTCACTCTGCGTTAGGAACATACTGTCTTCACTCTGCTTTACTAACACACTCCCTTCACTCTGCTTCATGCACATACATCACAACTCTGCGTTAGGTACACACTGTCTTCACTCTGCATTAGGAACACACTGTCTTCATTCTGCTCTAGGAACACACTGTCTTCACTCTGCGTTAGGAACATACTGTCTTTACTCTTCTCTAGGAACACACTGTCTTAACTCTGCATTAGGAACACACTGTCTTCACTCTGCGTTAGGAACAAACTGTCTTCACTCTGCTCTAGGAACACACTGTCTTCACCCTGCTCCTTGCAAATACAGCGCAACTCTGTGTTAGGAACACACTGTCTTCACTCTGTGTTAGGAACACTCTGTCTTCATTCTGCTCTAGGAACACACTGTCTTCACTCTGCGTTAGGAACATACTGTCTTTACTCTGCTCTAGGAACACACTGTCTTAACTCTGCATTAGGAACACACTGTCTTCACTCTTCGTTAGGAACAAACTGTCTTCACTCTGCTCTAGAAACATACTGTCTTCACACTGCTCCTTGCAAATACAGCGCAACACTGCGTTAGGAACACACTGTCTTCACTCTGCGTTAGGAACATAGTGTCTTCACTCTGCTTTAGTAACACACTCTCTTCACTCTGCTTCATGCACATACACCACAACTCTGCGTTAGGAACACACTGTCTTCACTCTGCATTAGGAACACACTGTCTTCACTCTGCATTAGGAACACACTGTCTTCATTCTGCATTAGGAACACACTGTCTTCACTCTGCTCTAGGAACACACTGTCTTCACTCTGCTCCATGCACATACACCACAACTCTGCGTTAGGAACATACTGTCTTCACTCTGTGTTAGGAACACTCTGTCTTGATTCTGCTCTAGGAACACACTATCTTCACTCTGCGTTAGGAACACACTGTCTTCACTCTGTGTTAGGAACACTCTGTCTTCATTCTGCTCTAGGAACACACTATCTTCACTCTTCGTTAGGAACATACTGTCTTTACACTGCTCTAGGAACACACTGTCTTAACTCTGCATTAGGAACACACTGTCTTCACACTGCATTAGGAACACACTGTCTTCACTCTGATTTAGGAACACTGTCATCACTCTGCTCTAGGAACTCACTGTTCACTCTGCACCTTGCACATACACAGCAACTCTGCGTTAGGAACACACTGTCTACACTCTACGTTAGGAACATACTGTCTTCCCTCTACTTTAGGAACACACTCTCTTCACTCTGATTCATGCACATACACCACAACTCTGTGTTAGGAACACACTGTCTTCACTCTGCATTAGGAACACACTGTCTTCACTCTGCATTAGGAACACACTGTCTTCACTCTGCATTAGGAACACATTGTCTTCACTCTGCTCCATGCACATACACCACAACTCTGCGTTAGGGACCCACTGTCTTCACTCTGAATTAGGAACACACTGTCTTCACTCTGCATTAGGAACACACTGTCGTCACTCTGCATTAGGAACACACTGTCTTCACTATGCGTTAGGAACACACTGTCTTCACTCTGCTCCATGCAAATACATCGCAACTCTGCGTTAGGAACGCACTGTCTTCACTCTGAGTTAAGAACACACTGTCTTCATTCTGCTGTACGAACACACTGTTTTTACTCTGCGTTAGGAACACATTGTCTTCACTATGCGTTAGGAACACACTGTTTTCACTATGCGTTAAGAACACACTGTCTTCACTCTGCATTAGGAACACAGTGTCTTCACTCTGCTCTAGGAACACACTGTCTTCACTCTGCTCAATGCACATACTTCGCAACTCTGCACTAGGAACGCACTGTCTTTACTCTGCGTTAAAAACACAATGTCTTCATTCTGCTCTACGAACAAACTGTCTTTACTATGCGTTAGGAACACACTGTCTTCACTCTGCTCTAGGAACACGCTGTCTTCAATCTGCTCGATGCACATACACCGCAACTCTGCGTTAGGGACACACTGTCTTCACTCTGCATTAGGAACACACTGTCTTCACTCTGCATTAGGAACACACTGTCTTCACTCTGCATTAGGAACACACTGTCTTCACTATGCTTTAGGAACACACTGCCTTCACTATGCGTTAGGAACACACTGTCTTCACTATGCGTTAGGAACACACTTTCTTCACTCTGCGTTAGGAACACACTGTCTTCACTCTGCGTTAGGAACAAACTGTCTTCACTCTGCTCTAGGAACACACTGTCTTCACCCTGCTCCTTGCAAATACAGCGAAACTCTGCGTTAGGAACACACTGTCTTCACTCTGCGTTAGGAACATACTGTCTTCACTCTGCTTTACTAACACACTCCCTTCACTCTGCTTCATGCACGTACATCACAACTCTGCGTTAGGTACACACTGTCTTCACTCTGCATTAGGAACACACTGTCTTCATTCTGCTCTAGGAACACACTGTCTTCACTCTGCGTTAGGAACATACTGTCTTTACTCTTCTCTAGGAACACACTGTCTTAACTCTGCATTAGGAACACACTGTCTTCACTCTGCGTTAGGAACAAACTGTCTTCACTCTGCTCTAGGAACACACTGTCTTCACCCTGCTCCTTGCAAATACAGCGCAACTCTGCGTTAGGAACACACTGTCTTCACTCTGTGTTAGGAACACTCTGTCTTCATTCTGCTCTAGGAACACACTGTCTTCACTCTGCGTTAGGAACATACTGTCTTTACTCTGCTCTAGGAACACACTGTCTTAACTCTGCATTAGGAACACACTGTCTTCACTCTGCGTTAGGAACAAACTGTCTTCACTCTGCTCTAGAAACACACTGTCTTCACACTGCTCCTTGCAAATACAGCGCAACACTGCGTTAGGAACACACTGTCTTCACTCTGCGTTAGGAACATAGTGTCTTCACTCTGATTTAGAAACACACTCTCTTCACTCTGCTTCATGCACATACACCACAACTCTGCGTTAGGAACACACTGTCTTCACTCTGCATTAGGAACACACTGTCTTCACTCTGCATTAGGAACACACTGTCTTCATTCTGCATTAGGAACACACTGTCTTCACTCTGCTCTAGGAACACACTGTCTTCACTCTGCTCCATGCACATACACCACAACTCTGCGTTAGGAACATACTGTCTTCACTCTGTGTTAGGAACACTCTGTCTTGATTCTGCTCTAGGAACACACTATCTTCACTCTGCGTTAGGAACACACTGTCTTCACTCTGTGTTAGGAACACTCTGTCTTCATTCTGCTCTAGGAACACACTATCTTCACTCTTCGTTAGGAACATACTGTCTTTACACTGCTCTAGGAACACACTGTCTTAACTCTGCATTAGGAACACAATGTCTTCACACTGCATTAGGAACACACTGTCTTCACTCTGATTTAGGAACACTGTCATCACTCTGCTCTAGGAACTCACTGTTCACTCTGCACCTTGCACATACACAGCAACTCTGCGTTAGGAACACACTGTCTACACTCTACGTTAGGAACATACTGTCATCCCTCTACTTTAGGAACACACTCTCTTCACTCTGATTCATGCACATACACCACAACTCTGTGTTAGGAACACACTGTCTTCACTCTGCATTAGGAACACACTGTCTTCACTCTGCATTAGGAACACACTGTCTTCACTCTGCATTAGGAACACATTGTCTTCACTCTGCTCCATGCACATACACCACAACTCTGCGTTAGGGACCCACTGTCTTCACTCTGCATTAGGAACACACTGTCTTCACTCTGCATTAGGAACACACTGTCGTCACTCTGCATTAGGAACACACTGTCTTCACTATGCGTTAGGAACACACTGTCTTCACTATGCGTTAGGAACACACTGTCTTCACTCTGCGTTAGGAACACACTGTCTTCACTCTGCGTTAGGAACAAACTGTCTTCACTCTGCTTTAGGAACACACTGTCTTCACACTGCTCCTTGCAAATACAGCGCAACTCGGCGTTAGGAACACACTGTCTTCACTCTGCGTTAGGAACATACTGTCTACACTCTGCTTTAGTAACACACTCTCTCACTCTGCTTCATGCACATACACCACAACTCTGCGTTAGGAACACACTGTCTTCACTCTGCATTAGGAACACACTGTCTTCATTCTGCTCTAGGAACACACTGTCTTCACTCTGCGTTAGGAACATACTGTGTTTACTCTGCTCTAGGAACACACTGTCTTCACTCTGCATTAGGAACACACTGTCTTCACTATGATTTAGGAACACTTTCATCACTCTGCTCTAGGAACTCACTGTCTTCACTCTGCATTAGGAACACACTGTCTTCTCTCTGCTCTAGGAACACACTGTCTTCACTCTGCTCCATGCAAAAACATCGCAACTCTGCGTTAGGAACGCACTGTCTTCACTCTGAGTTAAGAACACACTGTCTTCATTCTGCTGTACGAACACACTGTTTTTACTCTGCGTTAGGAACACATTGTCTTCACTATGCTTTAGGAACACACTGTTTTCACTATGCGTTAAGAACACACTGTCTTCACTCTGCATTAGGAACACAGTGTCTTCACTCTGCTCTAGGAACACACTGTCTTCACTCTGCTCAATGCACATACTTCGCAACTCTGCACTAGGAACGCACTGTCTTTACTCTGCGTTAAAAACACAATGTCTTCATTCTGCTCTACGAACAAACTGTCTTTACTATGCGTTAGGAACACACTGTCTTCACTCTGCTCTAGGAACACGCTGTCTTCAATCTGCTCGATGCACATACACCGCAACTCTGCGTTAGGGACACACTGTCTTCACTCTGCATTAGGAACACACTGTCTTCACTCTGCATTAGGAACACACTGTCTTCACTCTGCATTAGGAACACACTGTCTTCACTATGCGTTAGGAACACACTGCCTTCACTATGCGTTAGGAACACACTGTCTTCACTATGCGTTAGGAACACACTTTCTTCACTCTGCGTTAGGAACACACTGTCTTTACTCTTCTCTAGGAACACACTGTCTTAACTCTGCATTAGGAACACACTGTCTTCACTCTGCGTTAGGAACAAACTGTCTTCACTCTGCTCTAGGAACACACTGTCTTCACACTGCTCCTTGCAAATACAGCGCAACTCTGCGTTAGGAACACACTGTCTTCACTCTGTGTTAGGAACACTCTGTCTTCATTCTGCTCTAGGAACACACTGTCTTCACTCTGCGTTAGGAACATACTGTCTTTACTCTGCTCTAGGAACACACTGTCTTAACTCTGCATTAGGAACACACTGTCTTCACTCTGCGTTAGGAACAAACTGTTTTCTCTCTGCTCTAAAAACACACTGTCTTCACACTGCTCCTTGCAAATACAGCGCAACACTGCGTTAGGAACACACTGTTTTCACTCTGCGTTAGGAACATAGTGTCTTCACTCTGCTTTAGTAACACACTCTCTTCACTCTGCTTCATGCACATACACCAAACTCTGCGTTAGGAACACACTGTCTTCACTCTGCATTAGGAACACACTGTCTTCACTCTGCATTAGGAACACACTGTCTTCATTCTGCATTAGGAACACACTGTCTTCACTCTGCTCTAGGAACACACTGTCTTCACTCTGCTCCATGCACATACACCACAACTCTGTGTTAGGAACATACTGTCTTCACTCTGTGTTAGGAACACTCTGTCTTGATTCTGCTCTAGGAAAACACTATCTTCACTCTGCGTTAGGAACACACTGTCTTCACTCTGTGTTAGGAACACTCTGTCTTCATTCTGCTCTAGGAACACACTATCTTCACTCTTCGTTAGGAACATACTGTCTTTACACTGCTCTAGGAACACACTGTCTTTACTCTGCATTAGGAACACACTGTCTTCACTCTGCATTAGGAACACACTGTCTTCACTCTGCATTAGGAACACACTGTCTTCATTCTGCATTAGGAACACACTGTCTTCACTCTGCTCTAGGAACACACTGTCTTCACTCTGCTCCATGCACATACACCACAACTCTGTGTTAGGAACACACTGTCTTCACTCTGTGTTAGGAACACTCTGTCTTCATTCTGCTCTAGGAACACACTAATTTCACTCTGCGTTAGGAACACACTGTCTTCACTCTGTGTTAGGAACACTCTGTCTTCATTCTGCTCTAGGAACACACTATCTTCCCTCTGCGTTAGGAACATACTGTCTTTACTCTGCTCTAGGAACACACTGTCTTAACTCTGCATTAGGAACACACTGTCTTCACTCTGCATTAGGAACACACTGTCTTCACTCTGATTTAGGAACACTGTCATCACTCTGCTCTAGGAACTCACTGTCTTCACTCTGAATTAGGAACACACTGTCTTCACTCTGCTCTAGGAACACACTGTCTTCACTCTGCTCCATGCACATACATCGCTACTCTGCGTTAGGAACGCACTGCCTTCACTCTGAGTTAAGAACACACTGCCTTCATTCTGCTGTACGAACACACTGTTTTTACTCTGTGTTAGGAACACATTGTCTTCACTATGCATTAGGAACACACTGTTTTCACTATGCGTTAAGAACACACTGTCTTCACTCTGCATTAGGAACACACTGTCTTCACTCTGCTCTAGAAGCACACTGTCTTCACTCTGCTCCATGCACATACACCGCAACTCTGCGTTAGGAACACACTGTCTTCAATCTGTGTTAGGAACACACTGTCTTCATTCTGCTCTAGGAACACACTGTCTTCACTCTGCGTTAGGAACATACTGTCTTTACTCTGCTCTAGGAACACACTGTCTTAACTCTGCATTAGGAACACACTGTCTTCACTCTGCATTAGGAACACACTGTCTTCACTCTGCATTAGGAACACACTGTCTTCATTCTGCATTAGGAACACACTGTCTTCACTCTGCTCTAGGAACACACTGTCTTCACTCTGCTCCATGCACATACACCACAACTCTGTGTTAGGAACACACTGTCTTCACTCTGTGTTAGGAACACTCTGTCTTCATTCTGCTCTAGGAACACACTAATTTCACTCTGCGTTAGGAACACACTGTCTTCACTCTGTGTTAGGAACACTCTGTCTTCATTCTGCTCTAGGAACACACTATCTTCCCTCTGCGTTAGGAACATACTGTCTTTACTCTGCTCTAGGAACACACTGTCTTAACTCTGCATTAGGAACACACTGTCTTCACTCTGCATTAGGAACACACTGTCTTCACTCTGATTTAGGAACACTGTCATCACTCTGCTCTAGGAACTCACTGTCTTCACTCTGAATTAGGAACACACTGTCTTCACTCTGCTCTAGGAACACACTGTCTTCACTCTGCTCCATGCACATACATCGCTACTCTGCGTTAGGAACGCCCTGCCTTCACTCTGAGTTAAGAACACACTGCCTTCATTCTGCTGTACGAACACACTGTTTTTACTCTGTGTTAGGAACACATTGTCTTCACTATGCATTAGGAACACACTGTTTTCACTATGCGTTAAGAACACACTGTCTTCACTCTGCATTAGGAACACACTGTCTTCACTCTGCTCTAGAAGCACACTGACTTCACTCTGCTCCATGCACATACACCGCAACTCTGCGTTAGGAACACACTGTCTTCAATCTGTGTTAGGAACACACTGTCTTCATTCTGCTCTAGGAACACACTGTCTTCACTCTGCGTTAGGAACATACTGTCTTTACTCTGCTCTAGGAACACACTGTCTTAACTCTGCATTAGGAACACACTGTCTTCACTCTGCATTAGGAACACACTGTCTTCACTCTGATTTAGGAACACTGTCGTCACTCTGCTCAACGAACTCACTGTCTTAACTCTGAATTAGGAACACACTGTCTTCACTCTTCTCTAGGAACACACTGTCTTCACTCTTCTCTAGGAACACACTGTCTTCACTCTGCTCCATGCACATACTTCGCAACTCTGCGTTGGGAACACACTGTCTTCACTATGCGTTAGGAACACACTGCGTTCACTATGCTTTAGGAACACACTGTCTTCACTCTGCATTAGGAACACACTGTCTTCACTCTGCGATAGGAAAAAACTGTCTTCACTCTGCTCTAGGAACACACTGTCTTCACTCTGCGATAGGAAAAAACTGTCTTCAGTCTGCTCTAGGAACACACTGTCTTCACTCTGCTCCTTGCACATACACAGCAACTCTGCGTTAGGAACACACTGTCTTCACTCTACGTTAGGAACATACTGTCTTCCCTCTACTTTAGGAACACACTCTCTTCACTCTGATTCATGCACATACACCACAACTCTGCGTTAGGAACACACTGTCTTCACTCTGCATTTGGAACACACTGTCTTCAATCTGCATTAGGAACACACTGTCTTCACTCTGCATTAGGAACACACTGTCTTCACTCTGGTCCATGCACATACTCCACAACTCTGCGTTAGGGACACACTGTCTTCACTCTGCATTAGGAACACACTGTCTTCACTCTGCATTAGGAACACACTGTCTTCACTATGCGTTAGGAACACACTGCCTTCACTATGCGTTAGGAACACACTGTCTTCACTCTGCGTTAGGAACACACTGTCTTCACTCTGCGTTAGGAATGCACTGTCTTCACGCTGCTTTAGGAACACACTGTCTTCACACTGCTCCTTGCAATACAGTGAAAATCTGCGTTAGGAACACACTGTCTTCACTCTGCGTTAGGAACATACTGTCTACACTCTGCTTTAGTAACACACTCTCTCACTCTGCTTCATGCACATACACCACAACTCTGCGTTAGGAACACACTGTCTTCACTCTGCATTAGGAACACACTGTCTTCATTCTGCTCTAGGAACACACTGTCTTCACTCTGCGTTAGGAACATACTGTGTTTACTCTCCTCTAGGAACACACTGTCTTCACTCTGCATTAGGAACACACTGTCTTCACTAGGATTTAGGAACACTTTCATCACTCTGCTCTAGGAACTCACTGTCTTCACTCTGAATTAGGAACACACTGTCTTCACTCTGCTCTAGGAACACACTGTCTTCACTCTGCTCCATGCACATACATCGCAACTCTGCGTTAGGAACGCACTGTCTTCACTCCGAGTTAAGAACACACTGTCTTCATTCTGCTGTACGAACACACTGTTTTTACTCTGCGTTAGGAACACATTGTCTTCACTATGCGTTAGGAACACACTGTTTTCACTATGCGTTAAGAACACACTGTCTTCACTCTGCATTAGGAACACAGTGTCTTCACTCTGCTCTAGGAACACACTGTCTTCACTCTGCTCCATGCACATACTTCGCAACTCTGCACTAGGAACGCACTGTCTTTACTCTGCGTTAAAAACACAATGTCTTCATTCTGCTCTACGAACAAACTGTCTTTACTATGCGTTAGGAACACACTGTCTTCACTCTGCTCTAGGAACACGCTGTCTTCAATCTGCTCGATGCACATACACCGCAACTCTGCGTTAGGGACACACTGTCTTCACTCTGCATTAGGAACACACTGTCTTCACTCTGCATTAGGAACACACTGTCTTCACTCTGCATTAGGAACACACTGTCTTCACTATGCGTTAGGAACACACTGCCTTCACTATGCGTTAGGAACACACTGTCTTCACTCTGCATTAGGAACACACTGTCTTCACTATGCGTTAGGAACACACTGCCTTCACTATGCGTTAGGAACACACTGTCTTCACTATGCGTTAGGAACACACTTTCTTCACTCTGCTCTAGGAACACACTGTCTTCACCCTGCTCCTTGCAAATATAGCGCAACTCTGCGTTAGGAACACACTGTCTTCACTCTGCGTTAGGAACATACTGTCTTCACTCTGCTTTAGTAACACACTCCCTTCACTCTGCTTCATGCACATACATCACAACTCTGCGTTAGGTACACACTGTCTTCACTCTGCATTAGGAACACACTGTCTTCCTTCTGCTCTAGGAACACACTATCTTCACTCTGCGTTAGGAACATACTGTCTTTACTCTTCTCTAGGAACACACTGTCTTAACTCTGCATTAGGAACACACTGTCTTCACTCTGCGTTAGGAACAAACTGTCTTCACTCTGCTCTAGGAACACACTGTCTTCACACTGCTCCTTGCAAATACAGCGCAACTCTGCGTTAGGAACACACTGTCTTCACTCTGTGTTAGGAACACTCTGTCTTCATTCTGCTCTAGGAACACACTGTCTTCACTCTGCGTTAGGAACATACTGTCTTCACTCTGCTCTAGAAACACACTGTCTTCACACTGCTCCTTGCAAATACAGCGCAACACTGCGTTAGGAACACACTGTCTTCACTCTGCGTTAGGAACATAGTGTCTTCACTCTGCTTTAGTAACACACTCTCTTCACTCTGCTTCATGCACATACATCACAACTCTGCGTTAGGAACACACTGTCTTCACTCTGCATTAGGAACACACTGTCTTCACTCTGCATTAGGAACACACTGTCTTCATTCTGCATTAGGAACACACTGTCTTCACTCTGCTCTAGGAACACACTGTCTTCACTCTGCTCCATGCACATACACCACAACTCTGCGTTAGGAACATACATACTGTCTTCACTCTGTGTTAGGAACACTCTGTCTTGATTCTGCTCTAGGAACACACTATCTTCACTCTGCGTTAAGAACACACTGTCTTCACTCTGTGTTAGGAACACTATGTCTTCATTCTGCTCTAGGAACACACTATCTTCACTCTTCGTTAGGAACATACTGTCTTTACACTGCTCTAGGAACACACTGTCTTAACTCTGCATTAGGAACACACTGTCTTCACTCTGCTCGATGCACATACACCCTAACTCTGCGTTAGGGACACACTGTCTTCACTCTGCATTAGGAACACACTGTCTTCACTCTGCATTAGGAACACACTGTCTTCACCCTGATCCTTGCAAATACAGCGCAACTCTGCGTTAGGAACACACTGTCTTCACTCTGCGTTAGGACCATACTGTCTTCACTCTGCTTTAGTAACACACACTCTTCACTCTGCTTCATGCACATACACCACAACTCTGCGTTAGGAACACACTGTCTTCACTCTGCATTACTAACACACTGTCTTCATTCTGCTCTAGGAACACACTGTCTTCACTCTGCGTTAGGAACATACTGTCTTTACTCTGCTCTAGAAACACACTGTCTTAACTCTGCATTAGGAACACACTGTCTTCACTATTCATTATAAACACACTGTCTTCACTGCTCTAGGAACACACTGTCTTCACTATGCGTTAGGAACACACTGCCTTCACTATGCGTTAGGAACACACTGTCTTCACTATGCGTTAGGAACACACTTTCTTCACTCTGCTCTAGGAACACACTGTCTTCACCCTGCTCCTTGCAAATATAGCGCAACTCTGCGTTAGGAACACACTGTCTTCACTCTGCGTTAGGAACATACTGTCTTCACTCTGCTTTAGTAACACACTCCCTTCACTCTGCTTCATGCACATACATCACAACTCTGCGTTAGGTACACACTGTCTTCACTCTGCATTAGGAACACACTGTCTTCATTCTGCTCTAGGAACACACTATCTTCACTCTGCGTTAGGAACATACTGTCTTTACTCTTCTCTAGGAACACACTGTCTTAACTCTGCATTAGGAACACACTGTCTTCACTCTGCGTTAGGAACAAACTGTCTTCACTCTGCTCTAGGAACACACTGTCTTCACACTGCTCCTTGCAAATACAGCACAACTCTGCGTTAGGAACACACTGTCTTCACTCTGTGTTAGGAACACTCTGTCTTCATTCTGCTCTAGGAACACACTGTCTTCACTCTGCGTTAGGAACATACTGTCTTTACTCTGCTCTAGGAACACACTGTCTTAACTCTGCATTAGGAACACACTGTCTTCACTCTGCTCTAGGAACACACTGTCTTCACTCTGCTCTAGAAACACACTGTCTTCACACTGCTCCTTGCAAATACAGCGCAACACTGCGTTAGGAACACACTGTCTTCACTCTGCGTTAGGAACATAGTGTCTTCACTCTGCTTTAGTAACACACTCTCTTCACTCTGCTTCATGCACATACACCACAACTCTGCGTTAGGAACACACTGTCTTCACTCTGCATTAGGAACACACTGTCTTCACTCTGCATTAGGAACACACTGTCTTCATTCTGCATTAGGAACACACTGTCTTCACTCTGCTCTAGGAACACACTGTCTTCACTCTGCTCCATGCACATACACCACAACTCTGCGTTAGGAACATACTGTCTTCACTCTGTGTTAGGAACACTCTGTCTTGATTCTGCTCTAGGAACACACTATCTTCACTCTGCGTTAGGAACACACTGTCTTCACTCTGTGTTAGGAACACTATGTCTTCATTCTGCTCTAGGAACACACTATCTTCACTCTTCGTTAGGAACATACTGTCTTTACACTGCTCTAGGAACACACTGTCTTAACTCTGCATTAGGAACACACTGTCTTCACTCTGCTCGATGCACATACACCCTAACTCTGCGTTAGGGACACACTGTCTTCACTCTGCATTAGGAACACACTGTCTTCACTCTGCATTAGGAACACACTGTCTTCACTCTGCATTAGGAACACACTGTCTTCACTATGCGTTAGGAACACACTGCCTTCACTATGCGTTAGGAACACACTGTCTTCACTCTGCGTTAGGAACACACTGTCTTCACTCTGCATTAGGAAAAAACTGTCTTCACTCTGCTCTAGGAACACACTGTCTTCACCCTGATCCTTGCAAATATAGCGCAACTCTGCGTTAGGAACACACTGTCTTCACTCTGCGTTAGGAACATACTGTCTTCACTCTGCTTTAGTAACACACACTCTTCACTCTGATTCATGCACATACACCACAACTCTGCGTTAGGAACACACTGTCTTCACTCTGCATTACTAACACACTGTCTTCATTCTGCTCTAGGAACACACTGTCTTCACTCTGCGTTAGGAACATACTGTCTTTACTCTGCTCTAGGAACACACTGTCTTAACTCTGCATTAGGAACACACTGTCTTCACTATTCATTATAAACACACTGTCTTCACTGCTCTAGGAACACACTGTCTTCACTCTGCTCCATGCACATACTTCACAACTCTGCATTAGGAACGCACTGTATTTACTCTGCTTTAAAAACACACTGTCTTCATTCTGCTCTACAAACACACTGTCTTCACTCTGCTCTAGGAACACGCTGTCTTCACTCTGCTCGATGCATATACACCGCAACTCTGCGTTAGGAAAACACTGTCTTCACTATGCGTTAGGAACATACTGTCTTCACTATGCGTTAGGAACACACTGTCTTCACTATGCGTTAGGAACACACTGTCTTCACTCTGCTCTAGGAACACACTGTCTTCACTCTGCCTCATGCACATACACAGCAAGTCTGCGTTAGGAACACACTGTCTTCACTGCATTAGGAACATACTGTCTTCACTCTACTTTAGGAACACACTCTCTTCTCTCTGCATTAGGAACACACTGTCTTCACTCTGCTCTAGGAACACACTGTCTTCATTCTGCTCCATGCACATAATTCGCAACTCTGCGTTAGGAACGCACTGCATTCACTCTGCCTTAAGAACACACTGTCTTCATTCTGCTCTATGAGCACAGTGTCTTCACTCTGCATTAGGAACACACTGTCTTCACACTGCTCTAGAAACACACTGTCTTCACTCTGCTCCATGCACATACACCACAACTCTGCGTTAGGGACACACTGTCTTCACTCTACGTTAGGAACACACTGTCTTCACTCTGCATTAAGAACACACTGTCTTCACTCTGCATTAGGAACACACTGTCTTCACTATGCGTTAGGAACACAATGCCTTCACTATGCCATAGGAACACACTGTCTTCACTCTGCGTTAGGAACACACTGTCTTCACTCTGCGTTAGGAACAAACTGTCTTCACTCTGCTCTAGGAACACACTGTCTTCAAACTGCTCCTTGCAAATACAGCGCAACTCTGCATTAGGAACACACTGTCTTCACTCTGCGTTAGGAACATACTGTCTTCACTCTGCTTTAGGAACACACTGTCTTCACTCTGCTCCATGCACATACACCACAACTCTGCGTTAGGGACACACTGTCTTCACTCTGCATTAGGAACACACTGTCTTCACTCTGAATTAGGAACACACTGTCTTCACTCTGCTCTAGGAACACACTGTCTTCACCCTGCTCCTTGCAAATACAGCGCAACTCTGCGTTAGGAACACACTGTCTTCACTCTGCATTAGGATCATAGTGTCTTCACTCTGCTTTAGTAACACACCCTCTTCACTCTGCTTCATGCACATACACCACAAGTCTGCTTTAGGAACACACTGTCTTCACTCTGCATTAGGAACACACTGTCTTCACTCTGCTCTAGGAACACACTGTCTTCACACTGCTCTAGGAACACACTGTCTTCACTCTGCTCCATGCACATACACCACAACTCTGCGTTAGGAACACACTGTCTTCACTCTGTGTTAGGAACAAACTGTCTTCACTCTGCTCTAGGAACACACTATCTTCACTCTGCGTTAGGAACACACTGTCTTCACTCTGTGTTAGGAACACTCTGTCTTCACTCTGCTCTAGGAACACACTGTCTTCACTCTGCTCCATGCACATACATCGCAACTCTGCGTTAGGAACGCACTGTCTTCACTCTGAGTTAAGAACACACTGCCTTCATTCTGCTGTACGAACACACTGTTTTTACTCTGCGTTAGGAACACATTGTCTTCACTATGCGTTAGGAACACACTGTTTTCACTATGCGTTAAGAACACACTGTCTTCACTCTGCATTAGGAACACACTGTCTTCACTCTGCTCTAGGAACACACTGTCTTCATTCTGCTCCATGCACATACACCGCAACTCTGCGTTAGGAACACACTGTCTTCACTCTGTGTTAGGAACACACTGTCTTCATTCTGCTCTAGGAACACACTGTCTTCACTCTGCGTTTGGAACATACTGTCTTTACTCTGCTCTAGGAACACACTGTCTTAACTCTGCATTAGGAACACACTGTCTTCACTCTGCATTAGGAACACACTGTCTTCACTCTTCTCTAGGAACACACTGTCTTCACTCTTCTCTAGGAACACACTGTCTTCACTCTGCTCCATGCACATACTTCGCAATTCTGCGTTAGGAACACACTGTCTTCACTCTGATTTAGGAACACTGTCTTCACTCTGCTCTAGGAACACACTGTCTTCACTCTGTGTTAGGAACACTCTGTCTTCATTCTGCTCTAGGAACACACTGTCTTCAACTCTGCATTAGGAACACACTGTCTTCACTCTTCGTTAGGAAAAAACTGTCTTCACTCTGCTCTAGGAACACACTGTCTTCACTCTGCTCCTTGCACATACACAGCAACTCTGCGTTAGGAACACACTGTCTTCACTCTACGTTAGGAACATACTGTCTTCCCTCTACTTTAGGAACACACTCTCTTCACTCTGATTCATGCACATACACCACAACTCTGCGTTAGGAACACACTGTCTTCACTCTGCATTAGGAACACACTGTCTTCACTCTGCATTAGGAACACACTGTTCTCACTCTGCATTAGGAACACACTGTCTTCACTCTGCTCCATGCACATACACCACAACTCTGCGTTAGGGACACACTGTCTTCACTCTGCATTAGGAACACACTGTCTTCACTCTGCCTTAGGAACACACTGCCGTCACTCTGCATTAGGAACACACTGTCTTCCCTATGCGTTAGGAAAACACTGCCTTCACAATGCGTTAGGAACACACTGTCTTCACTCTGCGTTAGGAACACACTGTCTTCACTCTGCGTTAGGAACAAACTGTCTTCACACTGCTCTAGGAACACACTGTCTTCACATTGCTCCTTGCAAATACAGCGCAACTCTGCGTTAGGAACACACTGTCTTCACTCTGCATTAGGAACATAGTGTCTTCACTCTGCTTTAGTAACACACCCTCTTCACTCTGCTTCATTCACATACACCACAACTCTGCGTTAGGAACACACTGTCTTCACTCTGCATTAGGAACACACTGTCTTCACTCTGCATTAGGAACACACTGTCTTCACTCTGCTCTAGGAACACACTGTCTTCACTCTGCTCTAGGAACACACTGTCTTCACTCTGCTCCATGCACATACACCACAACTCTGCGTTAGGAACACACTGTCTTCACTCTGTGTTAGGAACACTCTGTCTTCATTCTGCTCTAGGAACACACTATCTTCACTCTGCGTTAGGAACACACTGTCTTCACTCTGTGTTAGGAACACTCTGTCTTCACTCTGCTCTAGGAACACACTGTCTTCACTCTGCTCCATGCACATACATCGCAACTCTGCGTTAGGAACGCACTGTCTTCACTCTGAGTTAAGAACACACTGCCTTCATTCTGCTGTACGAACACACTGTTTTTACTCTGCGTTAGGAACACATTGTCTTCACTATGCGTTAGGAACACACTGTTTTCACTATGCGTTAAGAACACACTGTCTTCACTCTGCATTAGGAACACACTGTCTTCACTCTGCTCTAGGAACACACTGTCTTCACTCTGCTCCATGCACATACACCGCAACTCTGCGTTAGGAACACACTGTCTTCACTCTGTGTTAGGAACACACTGTCTTCATTCTGCTCTAGGAACACACTGTATTCACTCTGCGTTTGGAACATACTGTCTTTACTCTGCTCTAGGAACACACTGTTTTAACTCTGCATTAGGAACACACTGTCTTCACTCTGCATTAGGAACACACTGCCTTCACTCTGATTTAGGAACACTGTCGTCACTCTGCTCAAGGAACACACTGTCTTCACTCTTCTCTAGGAACACACTGTCTTCACTCTTCTCTAGGAACACACTGTCTTCACTCTGCTCCATGCACATACTTCGCAATTCTGCGTTAGGAACACACTGTCTTCACTCTGATTTAGGAACACTGTCTTCACTCTGCTCTAGGAACACACTGTCTTCACTCTGTGTTAGGAACACTCTGTCTTCATTCTGCTCTAGGAACACACTGTCTTCAACTCTGCATTAGGAACACACTGTCTTCACTCTGCGTTAGGAAAAAACTGTCTTCACTCTGCTCTAGGAACACACTGTCTTCACTCTGCTCCTTGCACATACACAGCAACTCTGCGTTAGGAACACACTGTCTTCACTCTACGTTAGGAACATACTGTCTTCCCTCTACTTTAGGAACACACTCTCTTCACTCTGATTCATGCACATACACCACAACTCTGCGTTAGGAACACACTGTCTTCACTCTGCATTAGGAACACACTGTCTTCACTCTGCATTAGGAACACACTGTCTTCACTCTGCATTAGGAACACACTGTCTTCACTCTGCTCCATGCACATACACCACAACTCTGCGTTAGGGACACACTGTCTTCACTCTGCATTAGGAACACACTGTCTTCACTCTGCCTTAGGAACACACTGCCGTCACTCTGCATTAGGAACACACTGTCTTCCCTATGCGTTAGGAAAACACTGCCTTCACAATGCGTTAGGAACACACTGTCTTCACTCTGCGTTAGGAACACACTGTCTTCACTCTGCGTTAGGAACAAACTGTCTTCACTCTGCTCTAGGAACACACTGTCTTCACATTGCTCCTTGCAAATTCAGCGCAACTCTGCGTTAGGAACACACTGTCTTCACTCTGCATTAGGAACATAGTGTCTTCACTCTGCTTTAGTAACACACCCTCTTCACTCTGCTTCATTCACATACACCACAACTCTGCGTTAGGAACACACTGTCTTCACTCTGCATTAGGAACACACTGTCTTCACTCTGCATTAGGAACACACTGTCTTCACTCTGCTCTAGGAACACACTGTCTTCACTCTGTGTTAGGAACACTCTGTCTTCATTCTGCCCTAGGAACACACTATCTTCCCTCTGCGTTAGGAACATACTGTCTTTACTCTGCTCTAGGAACACACTGTCTTAACCCTGCATTAGGAACACAGTGTCTTCACTCTGCATTAGGAACACACTGTCTTCACTCTGCTCTAGGAACACACTGTCTTCACTTTGCTCCATGCACATAATTCGCAACTCTGCGTTAGGAACGCACTGCCTTAACTCTGCCTTAAGAACACACTGTCTTCATTCTGCTCTATGAGCACACTGTCTTCACTCTGCATTAGGAACACACTGTCTTCACTCTCCATAGGAACACACTGTCTTCACTCTGCATTAGGAACACACTGTCTTCACTCTGCATTAGGAACACACTGTCTTCACTATGCGTTAGGAACACACTGCATTCACTATGCGTTAGGAACACACTGTCTTCACTCTGCGTTAGGAACACACTGTCTTCACTCTGCGTTAGGAACACACTGTCTTCACCCTGCTCCTTGCAAATACAGCGCAACTCTGCGTTAGGAACACACTGTCTTCACTCTGCATTAGTGTCTTCACTCTGCTTTAGTAACACACCCTCTTCACTCTGCTTCATGCACATACACCACAAGTCTGCTTTAGGGACACACTGTCTTCACTCTGCGTTAGGAACACACTGTCTTCACTCTGCATTAGGAACACACTGTCTTCACTCTGCTCTAGGAACACACTGTCTTCACTCTGCTCTAGGAACACACTGTCTTCACTCTGCTCCATGCACATACACCACAACTCTGCGTTAGGAACACACTGTCTTCACTCTGTGTTAGGAACACTCTGTCTTCATTCTGCTCTAGGAACACACTATCTTCACTCTGCGTTAGGAACACACTGTCTTCACTCTGTGTTAGGAACACTCTGTCTTCACTCTGCTCTAGGAACACACTGTCTTCACTCTGCTCCATGCACATACATCGCAACTCTGCGTTACGAACGCACTGTCTTCACTCTGAGTTAAGAACACACTGCCTTCATTCTGCTGTACGAACACACTGTATTTACTCTGCGTTAGGAACACATTGTCTTCACTATGCGTTAGGAACACACTGTTTTCACTATGCGTTAAGAACACACTGTCTTCACTCTGCATTAGGAACACACTGTCTTCACTCTGCTCTAGGAACACACTGTCTTCACTCTGCTCCATGCACATACACCGCAACTCTGCCGTAGGAACACACTGTCTTCACTCTGTGTTAGGAACACACTGTCTTCATTCTGCTCTAGGAACACACTGTCTTCACTCTGCGTTTGGAACATACTGTCTTTACTCTGCTCTAGGAACACACTGTCTTAACTCTGCATTAGGAACACACTGTCTTCACTCTGCATTAGGAACACACTGCCTTCACTCTGATTTAGGAACACTGTCGTCACTCTGCTCAAGGAACACACTGTCTTCAATCTTCTCTAGGAACACACTGTCTTCACTCTTCTCTAGGAACACACTGTCTTCACTCTGCTCCATGCACATACTTCGCAATTCTGCGTTAGGAACACACTGTCTTCACTCTGATTTAGGAACACTGTCTTCACTCTGCTCTAGGAACACACTGTCTTCACTCTGTGTTAGGAACACTCTGTCTTCATTCTGCTCTAGGAACACACTGTCTTCAACTCTGCATTAGGAACACACTGTCTTCACTCTGCGTTAGGAAAAAACTGTCTTCACTCTGCTCTAGGAAAACACTGTCTTCACTCTGCTCCTTGCACATACACAGCAACTCTGCGTTAGGAACACACTGTCTTCACTCTACGTTAGGAACATACTGTCTTCCCTCTACTTTAGGAACACACTCTCTTCACTCTGATTCATGCACATACACCACAACTCTGCGTTAGGAACACACTGTCTTCACTCTGCATTAGGAACACACTGTCTTCACTCTGCATTAGGAACACACTGTCTTCACTCTGCATTAGGAACACACTGTCTTCACTCTGCTCCATGCACATACACCACAACTCTGCGTTACGGACACACTGTCTTCACTCTGCATTAGAAAAACAATGTCTTCACTCTGCCTTAGGAACACACAGCCATCACTCTGCATTAGGAACACACTGTCTTCCCTATGCGTTAGGAAAACACTGCCTTCACAATGCGTTAGGAACACACTGTCTTCACTCTGCGTTAGGAACACACTGTCTTCACTCTGCGTTAGGAACAAACTGTCTTCACTCTGCTCTAGGAACACACTGTCTTCACATTGCTCCTTGCAAATACAGCGCAACTCTGCGTTAGGAACACACTCTCTTCACTCTGCATTAGGAACATAGTGTCTTCACTCTGCTTTAGTAACACACCCTCTTCACTCTGCTTCATTCACATACACCACAACTCTGCGTTAGGAACACACTGTCTTCACTCTGCATTAGGAACACACTGTCTTCACTCTGCATTAGGAACACACTGTCTTCACTCTGCTCTAGGAACACACTGTCTTCACTCTGTGTTAGGAACACTCTGTCTTCATTCTGCCCTAGGAACACACTATCTTCCCTCTGCGTTAGGAACATACTGTCTTTACTCTGCTCTAGGAACACACTGTCTTAACCCTGCATTAGGAACACACTGTCTTCACTCTGCATTAGGAACACACTGTCTTCACTCTGCTCTAGGAACACACTGTCTTCACTCTGCTCCATGCACATAATTCGCAACTCTGCGTTAGGAACGCACTGCCTTAACTCTGCCTTAAGAACACACTGTCTTCATTCTGCTCTATGAGCACACTGTCTTCACTCTGCATTAGGAACACACTGTCTTCACTCTCCATAGGAACACACTGTCTTCACTCTGCATTAGGAACACACTGTCTTCACTCTGCATTAGGAACACACTGTCTTCACTATGCGTTAGGAACACACTGCAGTCACTATGCGTTAGGAACACACTGTCTTCACTCTGCGTTAGGAACACACTGTCTTCACTCTGCGTTAGGAACACACTGTCTTCACTCTGCGTTAGGAACAAACTGTCTTCACTCTGCTCTAGGAACACACTGTCTTCACCCTGCTCCTTGCAAATACAGCGCAACTCTGCGTTAGGAACACACTGTCTTCACTCTGCATTAGTGTCTTCACTCTGCTTTAATAACACACCCTCTTCACTCTGCTTCATGCACATACACCACAAGTCTGCTTTAGGAACACACTGTCTTCACTCTGCGTTAGGAACACACTGTCTTCACTCTGCATTAGGAACACACTGTCTTCACTCTGCTCTAGGAACACACTGTCTTCACTCTTCTCTAGGAACACACTGTCTTCACTCTGCTCCATGCACATACACCACAACTCTGCGTTAGGAACACACTGTCTTCACTCTGTGTTAGGAACACTCTGTCTTCATTCTGCTCTAGGAACACACTATCTTCACTCTGCGTTAGGAACACACTGTCTTCACTCTGTGTTAGGAACACTCTGTCTTCACTCTGCTCTAGGAACACACTGTCTTCACTCTGCTCCATGCACATACATCGCAACTCTGCGTTAGGAACGCACTGTCTTCACTCTGAGTTAAGAACACACTGCCTTCATTCTGCTGTACGAACACACTGTTTTTACTCTGCGTTAGGAACACATTGTCTTCACTATGCGTTAGGAACACACTGTTTTCACTATGCGTTAAGAACACACTGTCTTCACTCTGCATTAGGAACACACTGTCTTCACTCTGCTCTAGGAACACACTGTCTTCACTCTGCTCCATGCACATACACCGCAACTCTGCGTTAGGAACACACTGTCTTCACTCTGTGTTAGGAACACACTGTCTTCATTCTGCTCTAGGAACACACTGTCTTCACTCTGCGTTTGGAACATACTGTCTTTACTCTGCTCTAGGAACACACTGTCTTAACTCTGCATTAGGAACACACTGTCTTCACTCTGCATTAGGAACACACTGCCTTCACTCTGATTTAGGAACACTGTCGTCACTCTGCTCAAGGAACACACTGTCTTCACTCTTCTCTAAGAACACACTGTCTTCACTCTTCTCTAGGAACACACTGTCTTCACTCTGCTCCATGCACATACTTCGCAATTCTGCGTTAGGAACACACTGTCTTCACTCTGATTTAGGAACACCGTCTTCACTCTGCTCTAGGAACACACTGTCTTCACTCTGTGTTAGGAACACTCTGTCTTCATTCTGCTCTAGGAACACACTGTCTTCAACTCTGCATTAGGAACACACTGTCTTCACTCTGTGTTATGAAAAAACTGTCTTCACTCTGCTCTAGGAACACACTGTCTTCACTCTGCTCCTTGCACATACACAGCAACTCTGCGTTAGGAACACACTGTCTTCACTCTACGTTAGGAACATACTGTCTTCCCTCTACTTTAGGAACACACTCTCTTCACTCTGATTCATGCACATACACCACAACTCTGCGTTAGGAACACACTGTCTTCACTCTGCATTAGGAACACACTGTCTTCACTCTGCATTAGGAACATACTGTCTTCACTCTGCATTAGGAACACACTGTCTTCACTCTGCTCCATGCACATACACCACAACTCTGCGTTAGGGACACACTGTCTTCACTCTGCATTAGGAACACACTGTCTTCACTCTGCCTTAGGAACACACTGCCGTCACTCTGCATTAGGAACACACTGTCTTCCCTATGCGTTAGGAAAACACTGCCTTCACAATGCGTTAGGAACACACTGTCTTCACTCTGCGTTAGGAACACACTGTCTTCACTCTGCGTTAGGAACAAACTGTCTTCACTCTGCTCTAGGAACACACTGTCTTCACATTGCTCCTTGCAAATACAGCGCAACTCTGCGTTAGGAACACACTGTCATCACTCTGCATTAGGAACATAGTGTCTTCACTCTTCTTTAGTAACACACCCTCTTCACTCTGCTTCATTCACATACACCACAACTCTGCGTTAGGAACACACTGTCTTCACTCTGCATTAGGAACACACTGTCTTCACTCTGCATTAGGAACACACTGTCTTCACTCTGCTCTAGGAACACACTGTCTTCACTCTGTGTTAGGAACACTCTGTCTTCATTCTGCCCTAGGAACACACTATCTTCCCTCTGCGTTAGGAACATACTGTCTTTACTCTGCTCTAGGAACACACTGTCTTAACCCTGCATTAGGAACACACTGTCTTCACTCTGCATTAGGAACACACTGTCTTCACTCTGATTTAGGAACACTGTCATCACTCTGCTCTAGGAACCCACTGTCTTCTATCTGAATTAGGAACACACTGTCTTCACTCTGCTCCATGCACATACATCGCAACTCTGCGTTAGGAACGCACTGTCTTCACTCTGAGTTAAGAACACACTGCCTTCATTCTGCTGTACGAACACACTGTTTTTACTCTGCGTTAGGAACATATTGTCTTCACTATGCGTTAGGAACACACTGTCTTCACTCTGGTCTAGGAACACACTGTCTTCACTCTGCTCTAGGAACACACTGTCTTCACTCTGCTCCATGCACATACACCGCAACTCTGCGTTAGGAACACACTGTCTTCACTCTGTGTTAGGAACACACTGTCTTCATTCTGCTCTAGGAACACACTGTCTTAACTCTGCATTAGGAACACACTGTCTTCACTCTGCATTAGGAACACACTGTCTTCACTCTGCATTAGGAACACACTGTCTTCACTCTGCATTAGGAACACACTGTCTTCACTCTGATTTAGGAACACTGTCGTCACTCTGCTCAAGGAACTCACTGTCTTAACTCTGAATTAGGAACACACTGTCTTCACTCTTCTCTAGGAACACACTGTCTTCACTCTTCTCTAGGAACACACTGTCTTCACTCTGCTCCATGCACATACTTCGCAATTCTGCGTTAGGAACACACTGTCTTCACTATGCGTTAGGAACACACTGTCTTCACTCTACTCTAGGAACACACTGTCTTCACTCTGTGTTAGGAACACTCTGTCTTCATTCTGCTCTAGGAACACACTAACTTCACTCTGCGTTAGGAACATACTGTCTTTACTCTGCTCTAGGAACGCACTGTCTTCAACTCTGCATTAGGAACACACTGTCTTCACTAAGCGTTAGGAAAAAACTGTCTTCACTCTGCTCTAGGAACACACTGTCTTCACTCTGCTCCTTGCACATACACAGCAACTCTGCGTTAGGAACACACTGTCTTCACTCTACGTTAGGAACATACTGTCTTCCCTCTACTTTAGGAACACACTCTCTTCACTCTGATTCATGCACATACACCACAACTCTGCGTTAGGAACACACTGTCTTCACTCTGCATTAGGAACACACTGTCTTCACTCTGCATTAAGAACACACTGTCTTCACTCTGCATTAGGAACACACTGTCTTCACCCTGCTCCATGCACATACACCACAACTCTGCGTTAGGGACACACTGTCTTCACTCTGCATTAGGCACACAGTCTTCACTCTGCATTAGGAACACACTGTCGTCACTCTGCATTAGGAAGACACTGTCTTCACTATGCATTAGGAACACACTGCCTTCACTATGCGTTAGGAACACACTGTCTTCACTCTGCGTTAGGAACACACTGTATTCACTCTGCGTTAGGAACACACTGTCTTCACTCTGCGTTAGGAACAAACTGTCTTCACTCTGCTTTAGGAACACACTGTCTTCACATTGCTCCTTGCAAATACAGCGCAACTCTGCGTTAGGAACACACTGTCTTCACTCTGCGTTAGGAACATACTGTCTACACTCTGCTTTAGTAACACACTCTCTTCGCTCTGCTTCATGCACATACACCACAACTCGGCGTTAGGAACACACTGTCTTCACTCTGCATTAGGAACACACTGTCTTCACTCTGCGTTAGGAACATACTGTGTTTACTCTGCTCTAGGAACACACTGTCTTAACTCTGCATTAGGAACACACAGTTTACACTCTGCATTAGGAACACACTGTCTTCACTCTGATTTAGGAACACTGTCATCACTCTGCTCTAGGAACTCACTATCTTCACTCTGAATTAGGAACACACTGTCTTCACTCTGCTCCATGCACATACTTCGCAACTCTGCATTAGGAACGCACTGTATTTACTCTGCGTTAAGAACACACTGTCTTCATTCTTCTCTACGAACACACTGTCTTCACTATGCGTTAGGAACACACTGTCTTCATTCTGCTCTAGGAACACGCTGTCTTCACTCTGCTCGATGCACATACACCGCAACTCTGCGTTAGGAAAACACTGTCTTCACTATGCGTTAGGAACATACTGTCTTCACTATGCGTTAGGAACACAGTGTCTTCACTATGCGTTAGGAACACACTGCATTCACTATGCGTTAGGAACACACTGTATTCACTCTGCATTAGGAACACACTGTCTTCACTCTGCGTTAGGAAAAAACTGTCTTCACTCTGCTCTAGGAACACACTGTCTTCACTCTGCTCCTTGCACATACACAGCAACTCTGCATTAGGAACACACTGTCTTCACTCTGCATTAGGAACATACTGTCTTCACTCTACTTTAGGAACACACTCTCTTCACTCTGCATTAGGAACACACTGTCTTCACTCTGCTCTAGGAACACACTGTCTTCACTCTGCTCCATGCACATACTTCGCAACTCTGCGTTAGGAACGCACTGCCTTCACTCTGCGTTAAGAACACACTATCTTCATTCTGCTCTATGAACACACTGTCTTCACTCTGTGTTAGGAACACTCTGTCTTCACTCTGCTCTAGGAACACACTGTCTTCACTCTGCTCCATGCACATACATCGCAACTCTGCGTTAAGAACGCACTGTCTTCACTCTGAGTTAAGAACACACTGCCTTCATTCTGCTGTACGAACACACTGTTTTTACTCTGCGTTAGGAACACATTGTCCTCACTATGCGTTAGGAACACACTGTTTTCACTATGCGTTAAGAACACACTGTCTTCACTCTGCATTAGGAACACACTGTCTTCACTCTGCTCTAGGAACACACTGTCTTCACTCTGCTCCATGCACATACACCGCAACTCTGCGTTAGGAACACACTGTCTTCACTCTGTGTTAGGAACACACTGTCTTCATTCTGCTCTAGGAACACACTGTCTTCACTCTGCGTTTGGAACATACTGTCTTTACTCTGCTCTAGGAACACACTGTCTTAACTCTGCATTAGGAACACACTGTCTTCACTCTGCATTAGGAACACACTGCCTTCACTCTGATTTAGGAACACTGTCGTCACTCTGCTCAAGGAACACACTGTCTTCACTCTTCTCTAAGAACACACTGTCTTCACTCTTCTCTAGGAACACACTGTCTTCACTCTGCTCCATGCACATACTTCGCAATTCTGCGTTAGGAACACACTGTCTTCACTCTGATTTAGGAACACTGTCTTCACTCTGCTCTAGGAACACACTGTCTTCACTCTGTGTTAGGAACACTCTGTCTTCATTCTGCTCTAGGAACACACTGTCTTCAACTCTGCATTAGGAACACACTGTCTTCACTCTGTGTTATGAAAAAACTGTCTTCACTCTGCTCTAGGAACACACTGTCTTCACTCTGCTCCTTGCACATACACAGCAACTCTGCGTTAGGAACACACTGTCTTCACTCTACGTTAGGAACATACTGTCTTCCCTCTACTTTAGGAACACACTCTCTTCACTCTGATTCATGCACATACACCACAACTCTGCGTTAGGAACACACTGTCTTCACTCTGCATTAGGAACACACTGTCTTCACTCTGCATTAGGAACATACTGTCTTCACTCTGCATTAGGAACACACTGTCTTCACTCTGCTCCATGCACATACACCACAACTCTGCGTTAGGGACACACTGTCTTCACTCTGCATTAAGAACACACTGTCTTCACTCTGCCTTAGGAACACACTGCCGTCACTCTGCATTAGGAACACACTGTCTTCCCTATGCGTTAGGAAAACACTGCCTTCACAATGCGTTAGGAACACACTGTCTTCACTCTGCGTTAGGAACACACTGTCTTCACTCTGCGTTAGGAACAAACTGTCTTCACTCTGCTCTAGGAACACACTGTCTTCACATTGCTCCTTGCAAATACAGCGCAACTCTGCGTTAGGAACACACTGTCTTCACTCTGCATTAGGAACATAGTGTCTTCACTCTTCTTTAGTAACACACCCTCTTCACTCTGCTTCATTCACATACACCACAACTCTGCGTTAGGAACACACTGTCTTCACTCTGCATTAGGAACACACTGTCTTCACTCTGCATTAGGAACACACTGTCTTCACTCTGCTCTAGGAACACACTGTCTTCACTCTGTGTTAGGAACACTCTGTCTTCATTCTGCCCTAGGAACACACTATCTTTCCTCTGCGTTAGGAACATACTGTCTTTACTCTGCTCTAGGAACACACTGTCTTAACCCTGCATTAGGAACACACTGTCTTCACTCTGCATTAGGAACACACTGTCTTCACTCTGATTTAGGAACACTGTCATCACTCTGCTCTAGGAACTCACTGTCTTCTATCTGAATTAGGAACACACTGTCTTCACTCTGCTCCATGCACATACATCGCAACTCTGCGTTAGGAACGCACTGTCTTCACTCTGAGTTAAGAACACACTGCCTTCATTCTGCTGTACGAACACACTGTTTTTACTCTGCGTTAGGAACATATTGTCTTCACTATGCGTTAGGAACACACTGTCTTCACTCTGCTCTAGGAACACACTGTCTTCACTCTGCTCTAGGAACACACTGTCTTCACTCTGCTCCATGCACATACACCGCAACTCTGCGTTAGGAACACACTGTCTTCACTCTGTGTTAGGAACACACTGTCTTCATTCTGCTCTAGGAACACATCTGCATTAGGAACACACTGTCTTCACTCTGCATTAGGAACACACTGTCTTCACTCTGCATTAGGAACACACTGTCTTCACTCTGCATTAGGAACACACTGTCTTCACTCTGATTTAGGAACACTGTCGTCACTCTGCTCAAGGAACTCACTATCTTAACTCTGAATTAGGAACACACTGTCTTCACTCTTCTCTAGGAACACACTGTCTTCACTCTTCTCTAGGAACACACTGTCTTCACTCTGCTCCATGCACATACTTCGCAATTCTGCGTTAGGAACACACTGTCTTCACTATGCGTTAGGAACACACTGTCTTCACTCTACTCTAGGAACACACTGTCTTCACTCTGTGTTAGGAACACTCTGTCTTCATTCTGCTCTAGGAACACACTAACTTCACTCTGCGTTAGGAACATACTGTCTTTACTCTGCTCTAGGAACGCACTGTCTTCAACTCTGCATTAGGAACACACTGTCTTCACTAAGCGTTAGGAAAAAACTGTCTTCACTCTGCTCTAGGAACACACTGTCTTCACTCTGCTCCTTGCACATACACAGCAACTCTGCGTTAGGAACACACTGTCTTCACTCTACGTTAGGAACATACTGTCTTCCCTCTACTTTAGGAACACACTCTCTTCACTCTGATTCATGCACATACACCACAACTCTGCGTTAGGAACACACTGTCTTCACTCTGCATTAGGAACACACTGTCTTCACTCTGCATTAAGAACACACTGTCTTCACTCTGCATTAGGAACACACTGTCTTCACCCTGCTCCATGCACATACACCACAACTCTGCGTTAGGGACACACTGTCTTCACTCTGCACTAGGCACACAGTCTTCACTCTGCATTAGGAACACACTGTCGTCACTCTGCATTAGGAAGACACTGTCTTCACTATGCATTAGGAACACACTGCCTTCACTATGCGTTAGGAACACACTGTCTTCACTCTGCGTTAGGAACACACTGTCTTCACTCTGCGTTAGGAACACACTGTCTTCACTCTGCGTTAGGAACAAACTGTCTTCACTCTGCTTTAGGAACACACTGTCTTCACATTGCTCCTTGCAAATACAGCGCAACTCTGCGTTAGGAACACACTGTCTTCACTCTGCGTTAGGAACATACTGTCTACACTCTGCTTTAGTAACACACTCTCTTCGCTCTGCTTCATGCACATACACCACAACTCGGCGTTAGGAACACACTGTCTTCACTCTGCATTAGGAACACACTGTCTTCACTCTGCGTTAGGAACATACTGTGTTTACTCTGCTCTAGGAACACACTGTCTTAACTCTGCATTAGGAACACACAGTTTACACTCTGCATTAGGAACACACTGTCTTCACTCTGATTTAGGAACACTGTCATCACTCTGCTCTAGGAACTCACTATCTTCACTCTGAATTAGGAACACACTGTCTTCACTCTGCTCCATGCACATACTTCGCAACTCTGCATTAGGAACGCACTGTATTTACTCTGCGTTAAGAACACACTGTCTTCATTCTGCTCTACGAACACACTGTCTTCACTATGCGTTAGGAACACACTGTCTTCATTCTGCTCTAGGAACACGCTGTCTTCACTCTGCTCGATGCACATACACCGCAACTCTGCGTTAGGAAAACACTGTCTTCACTATGCGTTAGGAACATACTGTCTTCACTATGCGTTAGGAACACAGTGTCTTCACTATGCGTTAGGAACACACTGCATTCACTATGCGTTAGGAACACACTGTATTCACTCTGCATTAGGAACACACTGTCTTCACTCTGCGTTAGGAAAAAACTGTCTTCACTCTGCTCTAGGAACACACTGTCTTCACTCTGCTCCTTGCACATACACAGCAACTCTGCATTAGGAACACACTGTCTTCACTCTGCATTAGGAACATACTGTCTTCACTCTATTTTAGGAACACACTCTCTTCACTCTGCATTAGGAACACACTGTCTTCACTCTGCTCTAGGAACACACTGTCTTCACTCTGCTCCATGCACATACTTGGCAACTCTGCGTTAGGAACGCACTGCCTTCACTCTGCGTTAAGAACACACTATCTTCATTCTGCTCTATGAACACACTGTCTTCACTCTGCATTAGGAACACACTGTCTTCACTCTGCTCTAGAAACACACTGTCTTCACTCTGCTCCATGCACGTACACCTCAACTCTGCGTTAGGAACGCACTGTCTTCACTCTGAGTTAAGAACACACTGCCTTCATTCTGCTGTACGAACACACTGTTTTTACTCTGCTTTAGGAACACATTGTCTTCACTATGCGTTAGGAACACACTGTTTTCACTATGCGTTAAGAACACACTGTCTTCACTCTGCATTAGGAACACACTGTCTTCACTCTGCTCTAGGAACACACTGTCTTCACTCTGATCCATGCACATACACCGCAACTCTGCGTTAGGAACACACTGTCTTCACTCTGTGTTAGGAACACACTGTCTTCATTCTGCTCTAGGAACACACTGTCTTAACTCTGCATTAGGAACACACTGTCTTCACTCTGCATTAGGAACACACTGTCTTCACTCTGCATTAGGAACACACTGTCTTCACTCTGCATTAGGAACACACTGTCTTCACTCTGATTTAGGAAACTGCCGTCACTCTGCTCAAGGAACTCACTGTCTTAACTCTGAATTAGGAGCACACTGTCTTCACTCTTCTCTAGGAACACACTGTCTTTACTCTTCTCTAGGAACACACTGTCTTCACTCTGCTCCATGCACATACTTCGCAATTCTGCGTTAGGAACACACTGTCTTCACTATGCGTTAGGAACACACTGTCTTCACTCTGCTCTAGGAACACACTGTCTTGACTCTGTGTTAGGAACACTCTGTCTTCATTCTGCTCTAGGAACACACTATCTTCACACTGCATTAGGAACATACTGTCTTTACTCTGCTCTAGGAACACACTGTCTTCAACTCTGCATTAGGAACACACTGTCTTCACTCTGCGTTAGGAAAAAACTGTCTTCACTCTGCTCTAGGAACACACTGTCTTCACTCTGCTCCTTGCACATACACAGCAACTCTGCGTTAGGAACACACTGTCTTCACTCTGCATTAGGAACACACTCTCTTCACTCTGCATTAGGAACACACTGTCTTCACTCTGCATAAGGAACACACTGTCTTCACTCTGCTCCATGCACATACACCACAACTCTGCGTTAGGGACACACTGTCTTCACTATGCATTAGGCACACAGTCTTCACTCTGCATAGGAACACACTGTCGTCACTCTGCATTAGGAACACACTGTCTTCACTCTGCGTTAGGAACACACTGCCTTCACTATGCGTTAGGAACACACTGTCTTCACTCTGCGTTAGGAACACACTGTCTTCACTCTGCGTTAGGAACAAACTGTCTTCACTCTGCTTTAGGAACACACTGTCTTCACACTGCTCCTTGCAAATACAGCGCAACTCTGCGTTAGGAACACACTGTTTTCACTCTGCGTTAGGAACATACTGTCTACACTCTGCTTTAGTAACACACTCTCTTCACTCTGCTTCATGCACATACACCAAAACTCTGCGTTAGGAAAACACTGTCTTCACTATGCGTTAGGAACGCACTGCCTTCACTCTGCGTTAAGAACACACTGTCTTCACTCTGCATTAGGAACACACTGTCTTCATTCTGCTCTAGGAACACACTGTCTTCACTCTGCGTTAGGAACATACTGTGTTTACTCTGCTCTAGGAACACACTGTCTTAACTCTGCATTAGGAACACACTGTCTTCACTCTGCATTAGGAACACACTGTCTTCACTCTGATTTAGGAACACTGTCATCACTCTGCTCTAGGAACTCACTGTCTTCACTCTGAATTAGGAACACACTGTCTTCACTCTGCTCAATGCACATACTTCGCAACTCTGCATTAGGAACGCACTGTATTTACTCTGCATTAAAAATACACTGTCTTCATTCTGCTCTACGAACACACTGTCTTCACTATGCGTTAGGAACACACTGTCTTCACTCTGCTCTAGGAACACGCTGTCTTCACTCTGCTCGATGCACATACACCGCAACTCTGCGTTAGGAAAACACTGTCTTCACTATGCGTTAGGAACGCACTGCCTTCACTCTGCGTTAAGAACACACTGTCTTCATTCTGCTTTATGAACACACTGTCTTCACTCTGCATTAGGAACACACTGTCTTCACTCTGCTCTAGAAACACACTGTCTTCACTCTGCTCCATGCACATACACCACAACTCTGCGTTAGGGACACACTGTCTTCACTCTACATTAGGAAAACACTGTCTTCCCTCTGCATTAAGAACACACTGTCTTCACTCTGCGTTAGGAACACACTGTCTTCACTCTGCATTAGGAACACACTGTCTTCACTCTGATTTAGGAACACTGTCATCACTCTGCTCTAGGAACTCACTGTCTTCACTCTGAATTAGGAACACACTGTCTTCACTCTGCTCAATGCACATACTTCGCAACTCTGCATTAGGAACGCACTGTATTTACTCTGCATTAAAAATACACTGTCTTCATTCTGCTCTACGAACACACTGTCTTCACTATGCGTTAGGAACACACTGTCTTCACTCTGCTCTAGGAACACGCTGTCTTCACTCTGCTCGATGCACATACACCGCAACTCTGCGTTAGGAAAACACTGTCTTCACTATGCGTTAGGAACGCACTGCCTTCACTCTGCGTTAAGAACACACTGTCTTCATTCTGCTTTATGAACACACTGTCTTCACTCTGCATTAGGAACACACTGTCTTCACTCTGCTCTAGAAACACACTGTCTTCACTCTGCTCCATGCACATACACCACAACTCTGCGTTAGGGACACACTGTCTTCACTCTACATTAGGAAAACACTGTCTTCCCTCTGCATTAAGAACACACTGTCTTCACTCTGCGTTAGGAACACACTGTCTTCATTATGCGTTAGGAACACAATGCCTTCACTATGCCATAGGAACACACTGTCTTCACTCTGCGTTAGGAACACACTGTCTTCACTCTGCGTTAGGATCAAACTGTCTTCACTCTGCTCTAGGAACACACTGACTTCACACTGCTCCTTGCAAATACAGCGCAACTCTGCATTACGAACACACTGTCTTCACTCTGCGTTATGAACATACTGTCTTCACTCTGCTTTAGGAACACACTGTCTTCACTCTGCTCCATGCACATACACCACAACTCTGCATTAGGGACACACTGTCTTCACTCTGCGTTACGAACATAGTGTCGTCACTCTGCTTTAGTAACACACCCTCTTCACTCTGCTTCATGCACATACACCACAACTCTGCGTTAGGAACACACTGTCTTCACTCTGCATTAGGAACACACTGTCTTCACTCTGCATTAGGAACACACTGTCTTCATTCTGCATTAGGAACACACTGTCTTCACTCTGCTCCATGCACATACACCACAACTCTGCGTTAGGAACACACTGTCTTCACTCTGTGTTAGGAACACTCTGTCTTCATTCTGCTCTAGGAACACACTGTCTTCACTCTGCGATAGGAAAAAACTGTCTTCACTCTGCTCTAGGAACACACTGTCTTCACTCTGCTCCTTGCACATACACAGCAACTCTGCGTTAGGAACACACTGTCTTCCCTCTACGTTAGGAACACACTGTCTTCATTCTACATTAGGAACACACTGTCTTCACTCTGCTCTAGGAACACACTGTCTTCACTCTGCTCCATGCACATACACCTCAACTCTGCGTTAGGAACAAACTGTCTTCACTCTGTGTTAGGAACACTCTGTCTTCATTCTGCTCTAGGAACACACTAATTTCACTCTGCGTTAGGAACACACTGTCTTCACTCTGTGTTAGGAACACTCTGTCTTCATTCTGATCTAGGAACACACTATCTTCCCTCTGCGTTAGGAACATACTGTCTTTACTCTGCTCTAGGAACACACTGTCTTAACTCTGCATTAGGAACACACTGTCTTCACTCTGCATTAGGAACACACTGTCTTCACTCTGATTTAGGAACACTGTCATCACTCTGCTCTAGGAACTCACTGTCTTCACTCTGAATTAGGAACACACTGTCTTCACTCTGCTCTAGGAACACACTGTCTTCACTCTGCTCCATGCACATACATCGCTACTCTGCGTTAGGAACGCACTGTCTTCACTCTGAGTTAAGAACACACTGCCTTCATTCTGCTGTACGAACACACTGTTTTTATTCTGTGTTAGGAACACATTGTCTTCACTATGTGTTAGGAACTCACTGTTTTCACTATGCGTTAAGAACACACTGTCTTCACTCTGCATTAGGAACACACTGTCTTCACTCTGCTCTAGAAACACACTGTCTTCACTCTGCTCCATGCACATACACCGCAACTCTGCGTTAGGAACACACTGTCTTCACTCTGTGTTAGGAACACACTGTCTTCATTCTGCTCTAGGAACACACTGTCTTCACTCTGCGTTAGGAACATACTGTCTTTACTCTGCTCTAGGAACACACTGTCTTAACTCTGCATTAGGAACACACTGTCTTCACTCTGCATTAGGAACACACTGTCTTCACTCTGATTTAGGAACACTGTCGTCACTCAGCTCAACGAACTCACTGTCTTAACTCTGAATTAGGAACACACTGTCTTCACTCTTCTCTAGGAACACACTGTCTTCACTCTTCACTAGGAACACACTGTCTTCACTCTGCTCCATGCACATACTTCGCAACTCTGCGTTGGGAACACACTGTCTTCACTATGCGTTAGGAACACATTGTCTTCACTCTGCTCTAGGAACACACTGTGTTCACTCTGTGTTTGTAACACTCTGTCTTCATTCGGCTCTAGGAACACACAATCTTCACTCTGCGTTAGGAACATACTGTCTTTACTCTGCTCTAGGAACACACTGTCTTCAACTCTGCATTAGGAACACACTGTCTTCACTCTGCGATAGGAAAAAACTGTCTTCACTCTGCTCTAGGAACACACTGTCTTCACTCTGCGATAGGAAAAAACTGTCTTCACTCTGCTCTAGGAACACACTGTCTTCACTCTGCTCCTTGCACATACACAGCAAGTCTGCGTTAGGAACACACTGTCTTCACTCTACGTTAGGAACATACTGTCTTCCCTCTACTTTAGGAACACACTCTCTTCACTCTGATTCATGCACATACACCACAACTCTGCGTTAGGAACACACTGTCTTCACTATGCGTTAGGAACACACTACCTTCACTATGCGTTAGGAACACACTGTCTTCACTCTGCGTTAGGAACACACTGTCTTCACTCTGCGTTAGGAATGCACTGTCTTCACGCTGCTTTAGGAACACACTGTCTTCACACTGCTCCTTGCAATACAGCGAAACTCTGCGTTAGGAACACACTGTCTTCACTCTGCGTTAGGAACATATTGTCTACACTCTGCTTTAGTAACACACTCTCTCACTCTGCTTCATGCACATACACCACAACTCTGCGTTAGGAACACACTGTCTTCACTCTGCATTAGGAACACACTGTCTTCATTCTGCTCTAGGAACACACTGTCTTCACTCTGCGTTAGGAACATACTGTGTTTACTCTGCTCTAGGAACACACTGTCTTCACTCTGCATTAGGAACACACTGTCTTCACTATGATTTAGGAACACTTTCATCACTCTGCTCTAGAAACTCACTGTCTTCACTCTGCATTAGGAACACACTGTCTTCACTCTGCTCTAGGAACACACTGTCTTCACTCTGCTCCATGCAAATACATCGCAACTCTGCGTTAGGAACGCACTGTCTTCACTCTGAGTTAAGAACACACTGTCTTCATTCTGCTGTGCGAACACACTGTTTTTACTCTGCGTTAGGAACACATTGTCTTCACTATGCTTTAGGAACACACTGTTTTCACTATGCGTTAAGAACACACTGTCTTCACTCTGCATTAGGAACACAGTGTCTTCACTCTGCTCTAGGAACACACTGTCTTCACTCTGCTCAATGCACATACTTCGCAACTCTGCACTAGGAACGCACTGTCTTTACTCTGCGTTAAAAACACAATGTCTTCATTCTGCTCTACGAACAAACTGTCTTTACTATGCGTTAGGAACACACTGTCTTCACTCTGCTCTAGGAACACGCTGTCTTCAATCTGCTCGATGCACATACACCGCAACTCTGCGTTAGGGACACACTGTCTTCACTCTGCATTAGGAATACACTGTCTTCACTCTGCATTAGGAACACACTGTCTTCACTCTGCGTTAGGAACAAACTGTCTTCACTCTGCTCTAGGAACACACTGTCTTCACACTGCTCCTTGCAAATACAGCGCAACTCTGCGTTAGGAACACACTGTCTTCACTCTGTGTTAGGAACACTCTGTCTTCATTCTGCTCTAGGAACACACTGTCTTCACTCTGCGTTAGGAACATACTGTCTTTACTGTGCTCTAGGAACACACTGTCTTAACTCTGCATTAGGAACACACTGTCTTCACTCTGCGTTAGGAACAAACTGTCTTCTCTCTGCTCTAGAAACACACTGTCTTCACACTGCTCCTTGCAAATACAGCGCAACACTGCGTTAGGAACACACTGTCTTCACTCTGCGTTAGGAACATAGTGTCTTCACTCTGCTTTAGTAACACACTCTCTTCACTCTGCTTCATGCACATACACCAAACTCTGCGTTAGGAACACACTGTCTTCACTCTGCTCCATGCACATACACCACAACTCTGCGTTAGGAACATACTGTCTTCACTCTGTGTTAGGAACACTCTGTCTTGATTCCGCTCTAGGAACACACTATCTTCACTCTGCGTTAGGAACACACTGTCTTCACTCTGTGTTAGGAACACTCTGTCTTCATTCTGCTCTAGGAACACACTATCTTCAGTCTTCGTTAGGAACATACTGTCTTTACACTGCTCTAGGAACACACTGTCTTTACTCTGCATTAGGAACACACTGTCTTCACACTGCATTAGGAACACACTGTCTTCACTCTGATTTAGGAACACTGTCATCACTCTGCTCTAGGAACTCACTGTTCACTCTGCACCTTGCACATACACAGCAACTCTGCGTTAGGAACACACTGTCTACACTCTATGTTAGGAACATACTGTCTTCCCTCTACTTTAGGAACACACTCTCTTCACTCTGATTCATGCACATACACCACAACTCTGTGTTAGGAACACACTGTCTTCACTCTGCATTAGGAACACACTGTCTTCACTCTGCATTAGGAACACACTGTCTTCACTCTGCATTAGGAACACACTGTCTTCACTCTGCTCCATGCACATACACCACAACTCTGCGTTCGGGACCCACTGTCTTCACTCTGCATTAGGAACACACTGTCTTCACTCTGCATTAGGAACACACTGTCGTCACTCTGCATTAGGAACACACTGCCTTCACTATGCGTTAGGAACACACTGTCTTCACTATGCGTTAGGAACACACTGTCTTCACTCTGCGTTAGGAACAGACTGTCTTCACTCTGCGTTAGGAACAAACTGTCTTCACTCTGCTTTAGGAACACACTGTCTTCACACTGCTCCTTGCAAATACAGCGCAACTCGGCGTTAGGAACACACTGTCTTCACTCTGCGTTAGGAACATACTGTCTACACTCTGCTTTAGTAACACACTCTCTTCACTCTGCTTCATGCACATACACCACAAATCTGCGTTAGGAACACACTGTCTTCACTCTGCATTAGGAACACACTGTCTTCATTCTGCTCTAGGAACACACTATCTTCACTCTGCTTTAGGAACATACTGTCTGAACACACTGTCTTCACTCTTCTCTAGGAACACACTGTCTTCACTCTTCTCTAGGAACACACTGTCTTCACTCTGCTCCATTCACATACTTCGCAACTCTGCGTTGGGAACACACTGTCTTCACTATGCGTTAGGAACACATTGTCTTCACTCTGCTCTAGAAACACACTGTCTTCACTCTGCTCCATGCACATACACCGCAACTCTGCGTTAGGAACACACTGTCTTCAATCTGTGTTAGGAACACACTGTCTTCATTCTGCTCTAGGAACACACTGTCTTCACTCTGCGTTAGGAACATACTGTCTGTACTCTGCTCTAGGAACACACTGTCTTAACTCTGCATTAGGAACACACTGTCTTCACTCTGCATTAGGAACACACTGTCTTCACTCTGATTTAGGAACACTGTCGTCACTCTGCTCAACGAACTCACTGTCTTAACTCTGAATTAGGAACACACTGTCTTCACTCTTCTCTAGGAACACACTGTCTTCACTCTTCACTAGGAACACACTGTCTTCACTCTGCTCCATGCACATACTTCGCAACTCTGCGTTGGGAACACACTGTCTTCACTATGCGTTAGGAACACATTGTCTTCACTCTGCTCTAGGAACACACTGTCTTCACTCTGTGTTTGGAACACTCTGTCTTCATTCGGCTCTAGGAACACACAATCTTCACTCTGCGTTAGGAACATACTGTCTTTACTCTGCTCTAGGAACACACTGTCTTCAACTCTGCATTAGGAACACACTGTCTTCACTCTGCGATAGGAAAAAACTGTCTTCACTCTGCTCTAGGAACACACTGTCTTCACTCTGCGATAGGAAAAAACTGTCTTCACTCTGCTCTAGGAACACACTGTCTTCACCCTGCTCCTTGCACATACACAGCAACTCTGCGTTAGGAACACACTGTCTTCACTCTACGTTAGGAACATACTGTCTTCCCTCTACTTTAGGAACACACTCTCTTCACTCTGATTCATGCACATACACCACAACTCTGCGTTAGGAACACACTGTCTTCACTCTGCATTAGGAACACACTGTCTTCATTCTGCATTAGGAACACACTGTCTTCACTCTGCTCTAGGAACACACTGTCTTCACTCTGCTCCATGCACATACACCACAACTCTGAGTTAGGAACACACTGTCTTCACTCTGTGTTAGGAACACTCTGTCTTCATTCTGCTCTAGGAACACACTAATTTCACTCTGCGTTAGGAACACACTGTCTTCACTCTGTGTTAGGAACACTCTGTCTTCATTCTGCTATAGGAACACACTATCTTCCCTCTGCGTTAGGAACATACTGTCTTTACTCTGCTCTAGGAACACACTGTCTTAACTCTGCATTAGGAACACACTGTCTTCACTCTGCATTAGGAACACACTGTCTTCACTCTGATTTAGGAACACTGTCATCACTCTGCTCTAGGAACTCACTGTCTTCACTCTGAATTAGGAACACACTGTCTTCATTCTGCTCTAGGAACACACTGTCTTCACTCTGCTCCATGCACATACATCGCTACTCTGCGTTACGAACGCACTGTCTTCACTCTGAGTTAAGAACACACTGCCTTCATTCTGCTGTACGAACACACTGTTTTTATTCTGTGTTAGGAACACATTGTCTTCACTATGCGTTAGGAACACACTGTTTTCACTATGCGTTAAGAACACACTGTCTTCACTCTGCATTAGGAACACACTGTCTTCACTCTGCTCTAGAAACACACTGTCTTCACTGTGCTCCATGCACATACACCGCAACTCTGCGTTAGGAACACACTGTCTTCAATCTGTGTTAGGAACACACTGTCTTCATTCTGCTCTAGGAACACACTGTCTTCACTCTGCGTTAGGAACATACTGTCTTTACTCTGCTCTAGGAACACACTGTCTTAACTCTGCATTAGGAACACACTGTCTTCACTCTGCATTAGGAACACACTGTCTTCACTCTGATTTAGGAACACTGTCGTCACTCTGCTCAACGAACTCACTGTCTTATCTCTGAATTAGGAACACACTGTCTTCACTCTTCTCTAGGAACACACTGTCTTCACTCTTCTCTAGGAACACAGTGTCTTCACTCTGCTCCATGCACATACTTCGCGACTCTGCGTTGGGAACACACTGTCTTCACTATGCGTTAGGAACACATTGTCTTCACTCTGCTCTAGGAACACACTGTCTTCACTCTGTGTTTGGAACACTCTGTCTTCATTCGGCTCTAGGAACATACAATCTTCCCTCTGCGTTAGGAACATACTGTCTTTACTCTGCTCTAGGAACACACTGTCTTCAACTCTGCATTAGGAACACACTGTCTTCACTCTGCGATAGGAAAAAACTGTCTTCACTCTGCTCTAGGAACACACTGTCTTCACTCTGCGATAGGAAAAATCTGTCTTCACTCTGCTCTAGGAACACACTGTCTTCACCCTGCTCCTTGCACATACACAGCAACTCTGCGTTAGGAACACACTGTCTTCACTCTACGTTAGGAACATACTGTCTTCCCTCTAATTTAGGAACACACTCTCTTCACTCTGATTCATGCACATACACCACAACTCTGCGTTAGGAACACACTGTCTTCACTCTGCATTAGGAACACACTGTCTTCATTCTGCATTAGGAACACACTGTCTTCATTCTGCTCTAGGAACACACTGTCTTCACTCTGCTCCATGCACATACACCACAACTCTGCGTTAGGAACACACTGTCTTCACTCTGTGTTAGGAACACTCTGTCTTCATTCTGCTCTAGGAACACACTAATTTCACTCTGCGTTAGGAACACACTGTCTTCACTCTGTGTTAGGAACACTCTGTCTTCATTCTGCTATAGGAACACACTATCTTCCCTCTGCGTTAGGAACATACTGTCTTTACACTGCTCTAGGAACACACTGTCTTAACTCTGCATTAGGAACACACTGTCTTCACTCTGCATTAGGAACACACTGTCTTCACTCTGATTTAGGAACACTGTCATCACTCTGCTCTAGGAACTCACTGTCTTCACTCTGAATTAGGAACACACTGTCTTCATTCTGCTCTAGGAACACACTGTCTTCACTCTGCTCCATGCACATATATCGCTACTCTGCGTTACGAACGCACTGTCTTCACTCTGAGTTAAGAACACACTGCCTTCATTCTGCTGTACGAACACACTGTTTTTATTCTGTGTTAGGAACACATTGTCTTCACTATGCGTTAGGAACACACTGATTTCACTATGCGTTAAGAACACACTGTCTTCACTCTGCATTAGGAACACACTGTCTTCACTCTGCATTAGGAACACACTGTCTTCACTCTGATTTAGGAACACTGTCGTCACTCTGCTCAACGAACTCACTGTCTTATCTCTGAATTAGGAACACACTGTCTTCACTCTTCTCTAGGAACACACTGTCTTCACTCTTCTCTAGGAACACAGTGTCTTCACTCTGCTCCATGCACATACTTCGCGACTCTGCGTTGGGAACACACTGTCTTCACTATGCGTTAGGAACACATTGTCTTCACTCTGCTCTAGGAACACACTGTCTTCACTCTGTGTTTGGAACACTCTGTCTTCATTCGGCTCTAGGAACATACAATCTTCCCTCTGCGTTAGGAACATACTGTCTTTACTCTGCTCTAGGAACACACTGTCTTCAACTCTGCATTAGGAACACACTGTCTTCACTCTGCGATAGGAAAAAACTGTCTTCACTCTGCTCTAGGAACACAATGTCTTCACTCTGCGATAGGAAAAATCTGTCTTCACTCTGCTCTAGGAACACACTGTCTTCACCCTGCTCCTTGCACATACACAGCAACTCTGCGTTAGGAACACACTGTCTTCACTCTACGTTAGGAACATACTGTCTTCCCTCTAATTTAGGAACACACTCTCTTCACTCTGATTCATGCACATACACCACAACTCTGCGTTAGGAACACACTGTCTTCACTCTGCATTAGGAACACACTGTCTTCATTCTGCATTAGGAACACACTGTCTTCATTCTGCTCTAGGAACACACTGTCTTCACTCTGCTCCATGCACATACACCACAACTCTGCGTTAGGAACACACTGTCTTCACTCTGTGTTAGGAACACTCTGTCTTCATTCTGCTCTAGGAACACACTAATTTCACTCTGCGTTAGGAACACACTGTCTTCACTCTGTGTTAGGAACACTCTGTCTTCATTCTGCTATAGGAACACACTATCTTCCCTCTGCGTTAGGAACATACTGTCTTTACACTGCTCTAGGAACACACTGTCTTAACTCTGCATTAGGAACACACTGTCTTCACTCTGCATTAGGAACACACTGTCTTCACTCTGATTTAGGAACACTGTCATCACTCTGCTCTAGGAACTCACTGTCTTCACTCTGAATTAGGAACACACTGTCTTCATTCTGCTCTAGGAACACACTGTCTTCACTCTGCTCCATGCACATATATCGCTACTCTGCGTTACGAACGCACTGTCTTCACTCTGAGTTAAGAACACACTGCCTTCATTCTGCTGTACGAACACACTGTTTTTATTCTGTGTTAGGAACACATTGTCTTCACTATGCGTTAGGAACACACTGATTTCACTATGCGTTAAGAACACACTGTCTTCACTCTGCATTAGGAACACACTGTCTTCACTCTGCTCTAGAAACACACTGTCTTCACTCTGCTCCATGCACATACACCGCAACTCTGCGTTAGGAACACACTGTCTTCAATCTGTGTTAGGAACACACTGTCTTCATTCTGCTCTAGGAACACACTGTCTTCACTCTGCGTTAGGAACATACTGTCTTTACTCTGCTCTAGGAACACACTGTCTTAACTCTGCATTAGGAACACACTGTCTTCACTCTGCATTAGGAACACACTGTCTTCACTCTGATTTAGGAACACTGTCGTCACTCTGCTCAACGAACTCACTGTCTTAACTCTGAATTAGGAACACACTGTCTTCACTCTTTAGGAACACACTGTCTTCACTCTTCTCTAGGAACACACTGTCTTCACTCTGCTCCATGCACATACTTCGCAACTCTGCGTTGGGAACACACTGTCTTCACTATGCGTTAGGAACACATTGTCTTCACTCTGCTCTAGGAACACACTGTCTTCACTCTGTGTTTGGAACACTCTGTCTTCATTCGGCTCTAGGAACACACAATCTTCACTCTGCGTTAGGAACATACTGTCTTTACTCTGCTCTAGGAACACACTGTCTTCAACTCTGCATTAGGAACACACTGTCTTCACTCTGCGATAGGAAAAAACTGTCTTCACTCTGCTCTAGGAACACACTGTCTTCACTCTGCGATAGGAAAAAACTGTCTTCACTCTGCTCTAGGAACACACTGTCTTCACTCTGCTCCTTGCACTTACACAGCAACTCTGCGTTAGGAACACACTGTCTTCACTCTACGTTAGGAACATACTGTCTTCCCTCTACTTTAGGAACACACTCACTTCACTCTGATTCATGCACATACACCACAACTCTGCGTTAGGAACACACTGTCTTCACTCTGCATTTGGAACACACTGTCTTCACTCTGCATTAGGAACACACTGTCTTCACTCTGCATTAGGAACACACTGTCTTCACTCTGGTCCATGCACATACACCACAACTCTGCGTTAGGGACACACTGTCTTAACTCTGCGTTAGGAACACACTGTCTTCACTCTGCATTAGGAACACACTGTCTTCATTCTGCTCTAGGAACACACTGTCTTCACTCTGCTTTAGGAACATACTGTGTTTACTCTGCTCTAGGAACACACTGTCTTTACTCTGCATTAGGAACACACTGTCTTCACTATGATTTAGGAACACTTTCATCACTCTGCTCTAGGAACTCACTGTCTTCACTCTGAATTAGGAACACACTGTCTTCACTCTGCTCTAGGAACACACTGTCTTCACTCTGCTCCATGCACATACATCGCAACTCTGCGTTAGGAACGCACTGTCTTCACTCTGAGTTAAGAACACACTGTCTTCATTCTGCTGTACGAACACACTGTTTTTACTCTGCGTTAGGAACACATTGTCTTCACTATGCGTTAGGAACACACTGTTTTCACTATGCGTTAAGAACACACTGTCTTCACTCTGCATTAGGAACACAGTGTCTTCACTCTGCTCTAGGAACACACTGTCTTCACTCTGCTCCATGCACATACTTCGCAACTCTGCACTAGGAACGCACTGTCTTTACTCTGCGTTAAAAACACAATGTCTTCATTCTGCTCTACGAACAAACTGTCTTTACTATGCGTTAGGAACACACTGTCTTCACTCTGCTCTAGGAACACGCTGTCTTCAATCTGCTCGATGCACATACACCGCAAATCTGCGTTAGGGACACACTGTCTTCACTCTGCATTAGGAACACACTGTCTTCACTCTGCATTAGGAACACACTGTCTTCACTCTGCATTAGGAACACACTGTCTTCACTATGCGTTAGGAACACACGGCCTTCACTATGCGTTAGGAACACACTGTCTTCACTATGCGTTAGGAACACACTTTCTTCACTCTGCGTTAGGAACACACTGTCTTCACTCTGCGTTAGGAACAAACTGTCTTCACTCTGCTCTAGGAACACACTGTCTTCACCCTGCTCCTTGCAAATACAGCGCAACTCTGCGTTAGGAACACACTGTCTTCACTCTGCGTTAGGAACATACTGTCTTCACTCTGCTTTAGTAACACACTCCCTTCACTCTGCTTCATGCACATACATCACAACTCTGCGTTAGGTACACACTGTCTTCACTCTGCATTAGGAACACACTGTCTTCATTCTGCTCTAGGAACACACTGTCTTCACTCTGCGTTAGGAACATACTGTCTTTACTCTTCTCTAGGAACACACTGTCTTAACTCTGCATTAGGAACACACTGTCTTCACTCTGCGTTAGGAACATACTGTCTTCACTCTGCTCTAGGAACACACTGTCTTCACACTGCTCCTTGCAAATACAGCGCAACTCTGCGTTAGGAACACACTGTCTTCACTCTGTGTTAGGAACACTCTGTCTTCATTCTGCTCTAGGAACACACTGTCTTCACTCTGCGTTAGGAACATACTGTCTTTACTCTGCTCTAGGAACACACTGTCTTAACTCTGCATTAGGAACACACTGTCTTCACTCTGCGTTAGGAACAAACTGTCTTCACTCTGCTCTAGAAACACACTGTCGTCAAACTGCTCCTTGCAAATACAGCGCAACACTGCGTTAGGAACACACTGTCTTCACTCTGCGTTAGGAACTTAGTGTCTTCACTCTGCTTTAGTAACACACTCTCTTCACTCTGCTTCATGCACATACACCACAACTCTGCGTTAGGAACACACTGTCTTCACTCTGCATTAGGAACACACTGTCTTCACTCTGCATTAGGAACACACTGTCTTCATTCTGCATTAGGAACACACTGTCTTCACTCTGCTCTAGGAACACACTGTCTTCACTCTGCTCCATGCACATACACCACAACTCTGCGTTAGGAACATACTGTCTTCACTCTGTGTTAGGAACACTCTCTCTTGATTCTGCTCTAGGAACACACTATCTTCACTCTGCGTTAGGAACACACTGTCTTCTCTCTGTGTTAGGAACACTCTGTCTTCATTCTGCTCTAGGAACACACTATCTTCACTCTTCGTTAGGAACATACTGTCTTTACACTGCTCTAGGAACACACTGTCTTAACTCTGCATTAGGAACACACTGTCTTCACACTGCATTAGGAACACACTGTCTTCACTCTGATTTAGGAACACTGTCATCACTCTGCTCTAGGAACTCACTGTTCACTCTGCACCTTGCACATACACAGCAACTCTGCGTTAGGAACACACTGTCTACACTCTACGTTAGGAACATACTGTCTTCCCTCTACTTTAGGAACACACTCTCTTCACTCTGATTCATGCACATACACCACAACTCTGTGTTAGGAACACACTGTATTCACTCTGCATTAGGAACACACTGTCTTCACTCTGCATTAGGAACACACTGTCTTCACTCTGCATTAGGAACACACTGTCTTCACTCTGCTCCATGCACATACACCACAACTCTGCGTTAGGGACCCACTGTCTTCACTCTGCATTAGGAACACACTGTCTTCACTCTGCATTAGGAACACACTGTCGTCACTCTGCATTAGGAACACACTGTCTTCACTATGCGTTAGGAACACACTGTCTTCACTATGCGTTAGGAACACACTGTCTTCACTCTGCGTTAGGAACACACTGTCTTCACTCTGCGTTAGGAACAAACTGTCTTCACTCTGCTCTAGGAACACACTGTCTTCACACTGCTCCTTGCAAATACAGCGCAACTCGGCGTTAGGAACACACTGTCTTCACTCTGCGTTAGGAACATACTGTCTACACTCTGCTTTAGTAACACACTCTCTTCACTCTGCTTCATGCACATACACCACAACTCTGCGTTAGGAACACACTGTCTTCACTCTGCATTAGGAACACACTGTCTTCATTCTGCTCTAGGAACACACTGTCTTCACTCTGATTTAGGAACACTGTCATCACTCTGCTCTAGGAACTCACTGTCTTCACTCTGAATTAGGAACACACTGTCTTCACTCTTCTCTAGGAACACACTGTCTTCACTCTGCTCCATGCATATACATCGCAACTCTGCGTTAGGAACGCACTGTCTTCACTCTGAGTTAAGAACACTCTGTCTTCATTCTGCTGTACGAACACACTGTTTTTACTCTGCGTTAGGAACACATTGTCTTCACTATGCGTTAGGAACACACTGTTTTCACGATGCGATAGGAACACACTGTCTTCACTCTGCATTAGGAACACACTGTCTTCACTCTGCTCTAGGAACCCACTGTCTTCACTCTGCTCCATGCACATACTTCGCAACTCTGCGTAAGGAACGCACTGTCTTTACTCTGCATTAAAAACACACTGTCTTCATTCTGCTCTACGAACACACTGTCTTCACTATGCGTTAGGAACACACTGTCTTCACTCTGCTCTAGGAACACGCTGTCTTCACTCTGCTCGATGCACATACACCCTAACTCTGCGTTAGGGACACACTGTCTTCACTCTGCGTTAGGGACACACTGTCTTCACTCTGCATTAGGAACACACTGTCTTCACTCTGCATTAGGAACACACTCTCTTCACTCTGCATTAGGAACACACTGTCTTCACTATGCGTTAGGAACACACTGCCTTCACTATGCGTTAGGAACACACTGTCTTCACTCTGCATTACTAACACACTGTCTTCATTCTGCTCTAGGAACACACTGTCTTCACTCTGCGTTAGGAACATACTGTCTTTACTCTGCTCTAGGAACACACTGTCTTAACTCTGCATTAGGAACACACTGTCTTCAATATTCATTATAAACACACTGTCTTCACTGCTCTAGGAACACACTGTCTTCACTCTGCTCCATGCACATACTTCACAACTCTGCATTAGGAACGCACTGTATTTACTCTGCGTTAAAAACACACTGTCTTCATTCTGCTCTACAAACACACTGTCTTCACTCTGCTCTAGGAACACGCTGTCTTCACTCTGCTTCATGCACATACACCGCAACTCTGCGTTAGGAACACACTGTCTTCACTCTGCATTAGGAACACACTGTCTTCACTCTGCGTTAGGAACATACTGTGTTTACTCTGCTCTAGGAACACACTGTCTTAACTCTGCATTAGGAACACACTGTCTACACTCTGCAATAGGAACACACTGTCTTCACTCTGATTTAGGAACACTGTCATCACTCTGCTCTAGGAACTCACTGTCTTCACTCTGAATTAGGAACACACTGTCTTCACTCTGCTCCATGCACATACTTCGCAACTCTGCATTAGGAACGCACTGTATTTACTCTGCGTTAAAAACACACTGTCTTCATTCTGCTCTAGGAACACACTGTCTTCACTCTGCTCCATGCACATACACCGCAACTCTGCGTTAGGAACACACTGTCTTCACTCTGTGTTAGGAACACACTGTCTTCATTCTGCTCTAGGAACACACTGTCTTAACTCTGCATTAGGAACACACTGTCTTCACTCTGCGTTAGGAACACACTGTCTTGACTCTGTGTTAGGAACACTCTGTCTTCATTCTGCTCTAGGAACACACTATCTTCACTCTGCGTTAGGAACATACTGTCTTTACTCTGCTCAAGGAACTCACTGTCTTCAACTCTGCATTAGGAACACACTGTCTTCACTCTGCGTTAGGAAAAAACTGTCTTCACTCTGCTCTAGGAACACACTGTCTTCACTCTGATCCTTGCACATACACAGCAACTCTGCGTTAGGAACACACTGTCTTCACTCTACGTTAAGAACATACTGTCTTCCCTCTACTTTAGGAACACACTCTCTTCACTCTGATTCATGCACATACACCACAACTCTGCGTTAGGAACACACTGTCTTCACACTGCTCCTTGCAAATACAGCGCAACTCTGCGTTAGGAACACACTGTCTTCACTCTGCGTTAGGAACATACTGTCTACACTCTGCTTTAGTAAAACACTCTCTTCACTCTGCTTCATGCACATACACCACAACTCTGCGTTAGGAACACACTGTCTTCACTCTGCATTAGGAACACACTGTCTTCACTCTGCGTTAGGAACATACTGTGTTTACTCTGCTCTAGGATCACACTGTCTTAACTCTGCATTAGGAACACACTGTCTTCACTCTGCATTAGGAACACACTGTCTTCACTCTGATTTAGGAACACTGTCATCACTCTGCTCTAGGAACTCACTGTCTTCACTCTGAATTAGGAACACACTGTCTTCACTCTGCTCCATGCACATACTTCGCAAATCTGCATTAGGAACGCACTGTATTTACTCTGCATTAAAAACACACTGTCTTCATTCTGCTCTACGAACACACTGTCTTCACTATGCGTTAGGAACACACTGTCTTCACTCTGCTCTAGGAACACGCTGTCTTCACTCTGCTCAATGCACATACACCGCAACTCTGCGTTAGGAACACACTGTCTTCACTCTGCGTTAGGAAAAAACTGTCTTCACTTTGCTTTAGGAACACACTGTCTTCACACTGCTCCTTGCAAATACAGCGCAACTCTTCGTTAGGAACACACTGTCTTCACTATGCGTTAGGAACACACTGTCTTCACTATGCGTTAGGAACACACTGCATTCACTATGCGTTAGGAACACACTGTCTTCACTCTGCATTAGGAACACACTGTCTTCACTCTGCGTGAGGAAAAAACTGTCTTCACTCTGCTCTAGGAACACACTGTCTTCACTCTGCTCCTTGCACATACACAGCAACTCTGCATTAGGAACATACTGTCTTCACTCTGCATTAGGAACACACTGTCTTCACTCTGCATTAGGAACACACTGTCGTCACTCTGCATTAGGAACACACTGTCTTCACTATGCGTTAGGAACACACTGTCTTCACTATGCGTTAGGAACACACTGTCTTCACTCTGCATTAGGAACACACTGTCTTCACTCTGCGTTAGGAACAAACTGTCTTCACTCTGCTCTAGGAACACACTGTCTTCACACTGCTCCTTGCAAATACAGCGCAACTCGGCGTTAGGAACACACTGTCTTCACTCTGCGTTAGGAACATACTGTCTACACTCTGCTTTAGTAACACACTCTCTTCACTCTGCTTCATGCACATACACCACAACTCTGCGTTAGGAACACACTGTCTTCACTCTGCATTAGGAACACACTGTCTTCATTCTGCTCTAGGAACACACTATCTTCACTCTGCGTTAGGAACATACTGTCTTTACTCTGCTCTAGGAACACACTGTCTTAACTCTGCATTAGGAACACACTGTCTTCACTCTGCATTAGGAACACACTGTCTTCACTCTGATTTAGGAACACTGTCATCACTCTGCTCTAGGAACTCACTGTCTTCACTCTGAATTAGGAACACACTGTCTTCACTCTTCTCTAGGAACACACTGTCTTCACTCTGCTCCATGCATATACATCGCAACTCTGCGTTAGGAACGCACTGTCTTCACTCTGAGTTAAGAACACACTGTCTTCATTCTGCTGTACGAACACACTGTTTTTACTCTGCGTTAGGAACACATTGTCTTCAATATGCGTTAGGAACACACTGTTTTCATGATGCGATAGGAACACACTGTCTTCACTCTGCATTAGGAACACACTGTCTTCACTCTGCTCTAGGAACCCACTGTCTTCACTCTGCTCCATGCACATACTTCGCAACTCTGCGTAAGGAACGCACTGTCTTTACTCTGCATTAAAAACACACTGTCTTCATTCTGCTCTACGAACACACTGTCTTCACTATGCGTTAGGAACACACTGTCTTCACTCTGCTCTAGGAACACGCTGTCTTCACTCTGCTCGATGCACATACACTCTAACTCTGCGTTAGGGACACACTGTCTTCACTCTGCATTAGGAACACACTGTCTTCACTCTGCATTAGGAACACACTCTCTTCACTCTGCATTAGGAACACACTGTCTTCACTATGCGTTAGGAACACACTGCCTTCACTATGCGTTAGGAACACACTGTCTTCACTCTGCGTTAGGAACACACTGTCTTCACTCTGCGTTAGGAAAAAACTGTCTTCTCTCTGCTCTAGGAACACACTGTCTTCACCCTGATCCTTGCAAATACAGCGCAACTCTGCGTTAGGAACACACTGTCTTCACTCTGCGTTAGGAACATACTGTCTTCACTCTGCTTTAGTAACACACACTCTTCACTCTGCTTCATGCACATACACCACAACTCGGCGTTAGGAACACACTGTCTTCACTCTGCATTACTAACACACTGTCTTCATTCTGCTCTAGGAACACACTGTCTTCACTCTGCGTTAGGAACATACTGTCTTTACTCTGCTCTAGGAACACACTGTCTTAACTCTGCATTAGGAACACACTGTCTTCACTATTCATTATAAACACACTGTCTTCACTGCTCTAGGAACACACTGTCTTCACTCTGCTCCATGCACATACTTCACAACTCTGCATTAGGAACGCACTGTATTTACTCTGCGTTAAAAACACACTGTCTTCATTCTGCTCTACAAACACACTGTCTTCACTCTGCTCTAGGAACACGCTGTCTTCACTCTGCTTCATGCACATACACCGCAACTCTGCGTTAGGAACACACTGTCTTCACTCTGCATTAGGAACACACTGTCTTCACTCTGCGTTAGGAACATACTGTGTTTACTCTGCTCTAGGAACACACTGTCTTAACTCTGCATTAGGAACACACTGTCTACACTCTGCAATAGGAACACACTGTCTTCACTCTGATTTAGGAACACTGTCATCACTCTGCTCTAGGAACTCACTGTCTTCACTCTGAATTAGGAACACACTGTCTTCACTCTGCTCCATGCACATACTTCGCAACTCTGCATTAGGAACGCACTGTATTTACTCTGCGTTAAAAACACACTGTCTTCATTCTGCTCTACGAACACACTGTCTTCACTATGCGTTAGGAACACACTGTCTTCACTCTGCTCTAGGAACACACTGTCTTCACTCTGCTCGATGCACATACACCGCAACTCTGCTTTAGGAAAACACTGTCTTCACTATGCGTTAGGAACATTCTGTCTTCACTATGCGTTAGGAACACACTGTCTTCACTATGCATTAGGAACACACTGCATTCACTATGCGTTAGGAACACACTGTCTTCACACTGCATTAGGAACACACTGTCTTCACTATGCGTTAGGAAAAAACTGTCTTCACTCTGCTCTAGGAACGCACTGCCTTCACTCTGCGTTAAGAACACACTGTCTTCATTCTGCTCTATGAACACACTGTCTTCACTCTGCATTAGGAACACACTGTCTTCACTCTGCTCCTTGCACATACACAGCAACTCTGCATTAGGAACACACTGTCTTCACTCTGCATTAGGAACATACTGTCTTAACTCTGCATTAGGAACATACTGTCTTCACTCTACTTTAGGAACACACTCTCATCACTCTGCATTAGGAACACACTGTCTTCACTCTGCTCCATGCACATACTTCGCAACTCTGCGTTAGGAACGCACTGCCTTCACTCTGCGTTAAGAACACACTATCTTCATTCTGCTCTATGAACACACTGTCTTCACTCTGCATTAGGAACACACTGTCTTCACTCTGCTCTAGAAACACACTGTCTTCACTCTGCTCCATGCACATACACCACAACCCTGCGTTAGGAACGCACTGTCTTCACTCTGAGTTAAGAACACACTGCCTTCATTCTGCTGTACGAACACACTGTTTTTACTCTGCGTTAGGAACACATTGTCTTAACTATGCGTTAGGAACACACTGTCGTCACTCTGCATTAGGAACACACTGTCTTCACTATGCGTTAGGAATACACTGCCTTCACTATGCGTTAGGAACACACTGTCTTCACTCTGCGTTAGGAACACACTGTCTTCATTCTGCGTTAGGAACAAACTGTCTTCACTTTGCTTTAGGAACACACTGTCTTCACACTGCTCCTTGCAAATACAGCGCAACTCTGCGTTAGGAACACACTGTCTTCACTCTGCTCTAGGAACACGCTGTCTTCACTCTGCTCAATGCACATACACCGCAACTCTGCGTTAGGAACACACTGTCTTCACTCTGCGTTAGGAAAAAACTGTCTTCACTTTGCTTTAGGAACACACTGTCTTCACACTGTTCCTTGCAAATACAGCGCAACTCTTCGTTAGGAACACACTGTCTTCACTATGCGTTAGGAACACACTGTCTTCACTATGCGTTAGGAACACACTGCATTCACTATGCGTTAGGAACACACTGTCTTCACTCTGCATTAGGAACACACTGTCTTCACTCTGCGTTAGGAAAAAACTGTGTTCACTCTGCTCTAGGAACACACTGTCTTCACTCTGCTCCTTGCACATACACAGCAACTCTGCATTAGGAACATACTGTCTTCACTCTGCATTAGGAACACACTGTCTTCACTCTGCATTAGGAACACACTGTCGTCACTCTGCATTAGGAACACACTGTCTTCACTATGCGTTAGGAACACACTGCCTTCACTATGCGTTAGGAACACACTGTCTTCACTCTGCGTTAGGAACACACTGTCTTCACTCTGCGTTAGGAACAAACTGTCTTCACTTTGCTTTAGGAACACACTGTCTTCACACTGCTCCTTGCAAGTACAGCGCAACTCTGCGTTAGGAACACACTGTCTTCACTCTGCGTTAGGAACATACTGTCTTCACTCTGCTTTAGTAACACACTGTCTTCACTCTGCATTAGGAACACACTGTCTTCACTCCGCGTTAGGAACATACTGTGTTTACTCTGCTCTAGGAACACACTGTCTTAACTCTGCATTAGGAACACACTGTCTTCACTCTGCATTAGGAACACACTGTCTTCACTCTGATTTAGGAACACTGTCATCACTCTGCTCTAGGAACTCACTGTCTTCACTCTGAATTAGGAACACACTGTCTTCACTCTGCTCCATGCACATACTTCGCAACTCTGCATTAGGAACGCACTGTATTTACTCTGCGTTAAAAACACACTGTCTTCATTCTGCTCTACGAACACACTGTCTTCACTATGCGTTAGGAACACACTGTCTTCACTCTGCTCTAGGAACACGCTGTCTTCACTCTGCACAATGCACATACCCCGCAACTCTGCGTTAGGAAAACACTGTCTTCACTATGTGTTAGGAACACACTCTCTTCACTCTGCATTAGGAACACACTGTCTTCAGTCTGAATTAGAAACACACTGTCTTCACTCTGCATTAGGAACACACTGTCGTCACTCTGCATTAGGAACACACTGTCTTCACTATGCGTTAGGAACACACTGCCTTCACTATGCGTTAGGAACACACTGTCTTCACTCTGCGTTAGGAACACACTGTCTTCACTCTGCGTTAGGAACACACTGTCTTCACTCTGCTCTAGGAACACACTGTCTTCACATTGCTCCTTGCAAATACAGCGCAACTCTGCGTTAGGAACACACTGTCTTCACTCTGCATTAGGAACATAGTGTCTTCACTCTGCTTTAGTAACACACCCTCTTCACTCTGCTTCATGCACATACACCACAACTCTGCTTTAGGAACACACTATCTTCCCTCTGCGTTAGGAACATACTGTCTTTACTCTGCTCTAGGAACACACTGTCTTAACTCTGCATTAGGAACACACTGTCTTCACTCTGCATTAGGAACACACTGTCTTCACTCTGATTTAGGAACACTGTCATCACTCTGCTCTAGGAACTCACTGTCTTCACTCTGAATTAGGAACACACTGTCTTCACTCTGCTCCATGCACATACATCGCAACTCTGCGTTAGGAACGCACTGTCTTCACTCTGAATTAAGAACACACTGCCTTCATTCTGCTGTACGTACACACTGTTTTTACTCTGCGTTAGGAACACATTGTCTTCACTATGCGTTAGGAACACACTGTTTTCACTATGCGTTAAGAACACACTGTCTTCACTCTGCATTAGGAACACACTGTCTTCACTCTGCTCTAGGAACACACTGTTTTCACTCTGCTCCATGCAAATACACCGCAACTCTGCGTTAGGAACACACTGTCTTCACTCTGTGTTAGGAACACACTGTCTTCATTCTGCTCTAGGAACACACTGTCTTAACTCTGCATTAGGAACACACTGTCTTCACTCTGCATTAGGAACACACTGTCTTCACTCTGCATTAGGAACACACTGTCTTCACTCTGCATTAGGAACACACTGTCTTCACTCTGCTCTAGGAACACACTGTCTTCACTCTGCTCCATGCAAATACACCGCAACTCTGCGTTAGGAACACACTGTCTTCACTCTGTGTTAGAACACACTGTCTTCATTCTGCTCTAGGAACACACTGTCTTAACACTGCATTAGGAACACACTGTCTTCACTCTGCATTAGGAACACACTGTCTTCACTCTGCATTAGGAACACACTGTCTTCACTCTGCTCTAGGAACACACTGTCTTCACTCTGCTCCATGCAAATACACCGCAACTCTGCGTTAGGAACACACTGTCTTCACTCTGTGTTAGGAACACACTGTCTTCATTCTGCTCTAGGAACACACTGTCTTAACTCTGCATTAGGAACACACTGTCTTCACTCTGCATTAGGAACACACTGTCTTCACTCTGCATTAGGAACACACTGTCTTAACTCTGAATTAGGAACACACTGTCTTAACTCTTCTCTAGGAACACACTGTCTTCACTCTTCTCTAGGAACACACTGTCTTCACTCTGCTCCATGCACATACTTCGCAATTCTGCGTTAGGAACAGACTGTCTTCACTATGTGTTAGGAACACACTGTCTTCACTCTGCTCTAGGAACACACTGTCTTCACTCTGTGTTAGGAACACTCTGTCTTCATTCTGCTCTAGGAACACACTATCTTCACTCTGCGTTAGGAACATACTGTCTTTACTCTGCTCTAGGAACACACTGTCTTCAACTCTGCATTAGGAACACACTGTCTTCACTCTGCGTTAGGAAAAAACTGTCTTCACTCTGCTCTAGGAACACACTGTCTTCACTCTGCTCCTTGCACATACACAGCAACTCTGCGTTAGGAACACACTGTCTTCACTCTAGGTTAGGAACATACTGTCTTCCCTCTACTTTAGGAACACACTCTCTTCACTCTGATTCATGCACATACACCACAACTCTGCGTTAGGAACACACTGTCTTCACTCTGCATTAGGAACACACTGTCTTCACTCTGCATTAGGAACACACTGTCTTCACTCTGCTCCATGCGCATATACCACAACTCTGCGTTAGGGACACACTGTCTTCACTCTGCATTAGGCACACAGTCTTCACTCTGCATTAGGAACACACTGTCGTCACTCTGCATTAGGAACACACTCTCTTCACTATGCATTAGGAACACACTGCCTTCACTATGCGTTAGGAACACACTGTCTTTACTCTGCGTTAGGAACACACTGTCTTCACTCTGCGTTAGGAACAAACTGTCTTCACTCTGCTTTAGGAACACGCTGTCTTCACACTGCTCCTTGCAAATACAGCGCAACTCTGTGTTAGGAACACACTGTCTTCACTCTGCGTTAGGAACATACTGTCTACACTCTGCTTTAGTAACACACTCTCTTCACTCTGCTTCATGCACATACACCACAACTCTGCGTTAGGAACACACTGTCTTCACTCTGCGTTATGAACACACTATCTTCATTCTGCTCTATGAACACACTGTCTTCACTCTGCATTAGGAACACACTGTCTTCACTCTGCTTTAGAAACACACTGTCTTCACTCTGCGCCATGCACATACACCACAACTCTGCATTAGGAACGCACTGTCTTCACTCTGAGTTAAGAACACACTGCCTTCATTCTGCTGTACGAACACACTGTTTTTACTCTGCGTTAGGAACACATTGTCTTCACTATGCGTTAGGAACACACTGTTTTCACTATGCGTTAAGAACACACTGTCTTCACTCTGCATTAGGAACACACTGTCTTCACTCTGCTCTAGGAACACACTGTCTTCACTCTGCTCCATGCACATACACCGCAACTCTGCGTTAGGAACACACTGTCTTCACTCTGTGTTAGGAACACACTGTCTTCTTTCTGCTCTAGGAACACACTGTCTTAACTCTGCATTAGGAACACACTGTCTTCACTCTGATTTAGGAACACTGTCGTCACTCTGCTCAAGGAACTCACTGTCTTAACTCTGAATTAGGAACACACTGTCTTCACTCTTCTCTAGGAACACACTGTCTTCACTCTTCTCTCGGAACACACTGTCTTCACTCTGCTCCATGCACAAACTTCGCAATTCTGCGTTAGGAACACACCACACTGTCTTCACTATGCGTTAGGAACACACTGTCTTCACTCTGCTCTAGGAACACACTGTCTTCACTCTGTGTTACGAACACTCTGTCTTCATTCTGCTCTAGGAACACACTATCTTCACTCTGCGTTAGTAACATACTGTCTTTATTCTGCTCTAGGAACACACTGTCTTCAACTCTGCATTCGGAACACACTGTCTTCACTCTGCGTTAGGAAAAAACTGTCTTCACTCTGCTCTAGGAACACACTGTCTTCACTCTGCTGCCTGCACATACACAGCAACTCTGCGTTAGGAACACACTGTTTTCACTCTACGTTAGGAACATACTGTCTTCCCTCTACTTTAGGAACACACTCTCTTCACTCTGATTCATGCACATACACCACAACTCTGCGTTAGGAACACACTGTCTTCACTCTGCATTAGGAACACACTGTCTTCACTCTGCATTAGGAACACACTGTCTTCACTCTGCATTAGGAACACACTGTCTTCACTCTGCATTAGGAACATACTGTCTTCACTATGCGTTAGGAACACACTGCCTTCACTATGCGTTAGGAACACACTGTCTTCACTCTGCGTTAGGAACACACAGTCTTCACTCTGCGTTAGGAACAAACTGTCTTCACTCTGCTTTAGGAACACACTGTCTTCACACTGCTCCTTGCAAATACAGCACAACTCTGCGTTAGGAACACACTGTCTTCACTCTGCGTTAGGAACATACTGTCTACACTCTGCTTTAGTAACACACTCTCTTCACTCTGCTTCATGCACATACACCACAACTCTGCGTTAGGAACACACTGTCTTCACTCTGCATTAGGAACACACTGTCTTCACTCCGCGTTAGGAACATACTGTGTTTACTCTGCTCTAGGAACACACTGTCTTAACTCTGCATTAGGAACACACTGTCTTCACTCTGCATTAGGAACACACTGTCTTCACTCTGATTTAGGAACACTGTCATCACTCTGCTCTAGGAACTCACTGTCTTCACTCTGAATTAGGAACACACTGTCTTCACTCTGCTCCATGCACATACTTCGCAACTCTGCATTAGGAACGCACTGTATTTACTCTGCGTTAAAAACACACTGTCTTCATTCTGCTCTACGAACACACTGTCTTCACTATGCGTTAGGAACACACTGTCTTCACTATGCGTTAGGAACACACTGCGTTCACTATGCGTTAGGAACACACTGTCTTCACTCTGCATTAGGAACACACTGTCTTCACTCTGCGTTAAGAAAAAACTGTCTTCACTCTGCTCTAAGAACACACTGTCTTCACTCTGCTCCTTGCACATACACAGCAACTCTGCATTAGGAACACACTGTCTTCACTCTGCATTAGGAACATACTGTCTTCACTCTACTTTAGGAACACACTCTCTTCACTCTGCATTAGGAACACACTGTCTTCACTCTGCTCTAGGAACACACTGTCTTCACTCTGCTCCATGCACATACTTCGCAACTCTGCGTTAGGAACGCACTGCCTTCACTCTGCGTTAAGAACACACTATCTTCATTCTGCTCTATGAACACACTGTCTTCACTCTGCATTAGGAACACACTGTCTTCACTCTGCTCTAGAAACACACTGTCTTCACTCTGCTCCATGCACATACACCACAACTCTGCGTTAGGAACACATTGTCTTAACTATGCGTTAGGAACACACTGTCGTCACTCTGCATTAGGAACACACTGTCTTCACTATGCGTTAGGAATACACTGCCTTCACTATGCGTTAGGAACACACTGTCTTCACTCTGCGTTAGGAACACACTGTCTTCATTCTGCGTTAGGAACAAACTGTCTTCACTTTGCTTTAGGAACACACTGTCTTCACACTGCTCCTTGCAAATACAGCGCAACTCTGCGTTAGGAACACACTGTCTTCACTCTGCTCTAGGAACACGCTGTCTTCACTCTGCTCAATGCACATACACCGCAACTCTGCGTTAGGAACACACTGTCTTCACTCTGCGTTAGGAAAAAACTGTCTTCACTTTGCTTTAGGAACACACTGTCTTCACACTGTTCCTTGCAAATACAGCGCAACTCTTCGTTAGGAACACACTGTCTTCACTATGCGTTAGGAACACACTGTCTTCACTATGCGTTAGGAACACACTGCATTCACTATGCGTTAGGAACACACTGTCTTCACTCTGCATTAGGAACACACTGTCTTCACTCTGCGTTAGGAAAAAACTGTGTTCACTCTGCTCTAGGAACACACTGTCTTCACTCTGCTCCTTGCACATACACAGCAACTCTGCATTAGGAACATACTGTCTTCACTCTGCATTAGGAACACACTGTCTTCACTCTGCATTAGGAACACACTGTCGTCACTCTGCATTAGGAACACACTGTCTTCACTATGCGTTAGGAACACACTGCCTTCACTATGCGTTAGGAACACACTGTCTTCACTCTGCGTTAGGAACACACTGTCTTCACTCTGCGTTAGGAACAAACTGTCTTCACTTTGCTTTAGGAACACACTGTCTTCACACTGCTCCTTGCAAGTACAGCGCAACTCTGCGTTAGGAACACACTGTCTTCACTCTGCGTTAGGAACATACTGTCTTCACTCTGCTTTAGTAACACACTGTCTTCACTCTGCATTAGGAACACACTGTCTTCACTCCGCGTTAGGAACATACTGTGTTTACTCTGCTCTAGGAACACACTGTCTTAACTCTGCATTAGGAACACACTGTCTTCACTCTGCATTAGGAACACACTGTCTTCACTCTGATTTAGGAACACTGTCATCACTCTGCTCTAGGAACTCACTGTCTTCACTCTGAATTAGGAACACACTGTCTTCACTCTGCTCCATGCACATACTTCGCAACTCTGCATTAGGAACGCACTGTATTTACTCTGCGTTAAAAACACACTGTCTTCATTCTGCTCTACGAACACACTGTCTTCACTATGCGTTAGGAACACACTGTCTTCACTCTGCTCTAGGAACACGCTGTCTTCACTCTGCACAATGCACATACCCCGCAACTCTGCGTTAGGAAAACACTGTCTTCACTATGTGTTAGGAACACACTCTCTTCACTCTGCATTAGGAACACACTGTCTTCAGTCTGAATTAGAAACACACTGTCTTCACTCTGCATTAGGAACACACTGTCGTCACTCTGCATTAGGAACACACTGTCTTCACTATGCGTTAGGAACACACTGCCTTCACTATGCGTTAGGAACACACTGTCTTCACTCTGCGTTAGGAACACACTGTCTTCACACTGCGTTAGGAACACACTGTCTTCACTCTGCTCTAGGAACACACTGTCTTCACATTGCTCCTTGCAAATACAGCGCAACTCTGCGTTAGGAACACACTGTCTTCACTCTGCATTAGGAACATAGTGTCTTCACTCTGCTTTAGTAACACACCCTCTTCACTCTGCTTCATGCACATACACCACAACTCTGCTTTAGGAACACACTATCTTCCCTCTGCGTTAGGAACATACTGTCTTTACTCTGCTCTAGGAACACACTGTCTTAACTCTGCATTAGGAACACACTGTCTTCACTCTGCATTAGGAACACACTGTCTTCACTCTGATTTAGGAACACTGTCATCACTCTGCTCTAGGAACTCACTGTCTTCACTCTGAATTAGGAACACACTGTCTTCACTCTGCTCCATGCACATACATCGCAACTCTGCGTTAGGAACGCACTGTCTTCACTCTGAATTAAGAACACACTGCCTTCATTCTGCTGTACGTACACACTGTTTTTACTCTGCGTTAGGAACACATTGTCTTCACTATGCGTTAGGAACACACTGTTTTCACTATGCGTTAAGAACACACTGTCTTCACTCTGCATTAGGAACACACTGTCTTCACTCTGCTCTAGGAACACACTGTTTTCACTCTGCTCCATGCAAATACACCGCAACTCTGCGTTAGGAACACACTGTCTTCACTCTGTGTTAGGAACACACTGTCTTCATTCTGCTCTAGGAACACACTGTCTTAACTCTGCATTAGGAACACACTGTCTTCACTCTGCATTAGGAACACACTGTCTTCACTCTGCATTAGGAACACACTGTCTTCACTCTGCATTAGGAACACACTGTCTTCACTCTGCTCTAGGAACACACTGTCTTCACTCTGCTCCATGCAAATACACCGCAACTCTGCGTTAGGAACACACTGTCTTCACTCTGTGTTAGAACACACTGTCTTCATTCTGCTCTAGGAACACACTGTCTTAACACTGCATTAGGAACACACTGTCTTCACTCTGCATTAGGAACACACTGTCTTCACTCTGCATTAGGAACACACTGTCTTCACTCTGCTCTAGGAACACACTGTCTTCACTCTGCTCCATGCAAATACACCGCAACTCTGCGTTAGGAACACACTGTCTTCACTCTGTGTTAGGAACACACTGTCTTCATTCTGCTCTAGGAACACACTGTCTTAACTCTGCATTAGGAACACACTGTCTTCACTCTGCATTAGGAACACACTGTCTTCACTCTGCATTAGGAACACACTGTCTTAACTCTGAATTAGGAACACACTGTCTTAACTCTTCTCTAGGAACACACTGTCTTCACTCTTCTCTAGGAACACACTGTCTTCACTCTGCTCCATGCACATACTTCGCAATTCTGCGTTAGGAACAGACTGTCTTCACTATGTGTTAGGAACACACTGTCTTCACTCTGCTCTAGGAACACACTGTCTTCACTCTGTGTTAGGAACACTCTGTCTTCATTCTGCTCTAGGAACACACTATCTTCACTCTGCGTTAGGAACATACTGTCTTTACTCTGCTCTAGGAACACACTGTCTTCAACTCTGCATTAGGAACACACTGTCTTCACTCTGCGTTAGGAAAAAACTGTCTTCACTCTGCTCTAGGAACACACTGTCTTCACTCTGCTCCTTGCACATACACAGCAACTCTGCGTTAGGAACACACTGTCTTCACTCTAGGTTAGGAACATACTGTCTTCCCTCTACTTTAGGAACACACTCTCTTCACTCTGATTCATGCACATACACCACAACTCTGCGTTAGGAACACACTGTCTTCACTCTGCATTAGGAACACACTGTCTTCACTCTGCATTAGGAACACACTGTCTTCACTCTGCTCCATGCGCATATACCACAACTCTGCGTTAGGGACACACTGTCTTCACTCTGCATTAGGCACACAGTCTTCACTCTGCATTAGGAACACACTGTCGTCACTCTGCATTAGGAACACACTCTCTTCACTATGCATTAGGAACACACTGCCTTCACTATGCGTTAGGAACACACTGTCTTTACTCTGCGTTAGGAACACACTGTCTTCACTCTGCGTTAGGAACAAACTGTCTTCACTCTGCTTTAGGAACACGCTGTCTTCACACTGCTCCTTGCAAATACAGCGCAACTCTGTGTTAGGAACACACTGTCTTCACTCTGCGTTAGGAACATACTGTCTACACTCTGCTTTAGTAACACACTCTCTTCACTCTGCTTCATGCACATACACCACAACTCTGCGTTAGGAACACACTGTCTTCACTCTGCGTTATGAACACACTATCTTCATTCTGCTCTATGAACACACTGTCTTCACTCTGCATTAGGAACACACTGTCTTCACTCTGCTTTAGAAACACACTGTCTTCACTCTGCGCCATGCACATACACCACAACTCTGCATTAGGAACGCACTGTCTTCACTCTGAGTTAAGAACACACTGCCTTCATTCTGCTGTACGAACACACTGTTTTTACTCTGCGTTAGGAACACATTGTCTTCACTATGCGTTAGGAACACACTGTTTTCACTATGCGTTAAGAACACACTGTCTTCACTCTGCATTAGGAACACACTGTCTTCACTCTGCTCTAGGAACACACTGTCTTCACTCTGCTCCATGCACATACACCGCAACTCTGCGTTAGGAACACACTGTCTTCACTCTGTGTTAGGAACACACTGTCTTCTTTCTGCTCTAGGAACACACTGTCTTAACTCTGCATTAGGAACACACTGTCTTCACTCTGATTTAGGAACACTTTCGTCACTCTGCTCAAGGAACTCACTGTCTTAACTCTGAATTAGGAACACACTGTCTTCACTCTTCTCTAGGAACACACTGTCTTCACTCTTCTCTCGGAACACACTGTCTTCACTCTGCTCCATGCACAAACTTCGCAATTCTGCGTTAGGAACACACCACACTGTCTTCACTATGCGTTAGGAACACACTGTCTTCACTCTGCTCTAGGAACACACTGTCTTCACTCTGTGTTACGAACACTCTGTCTTCATTCTGCTCTAGGAACACACTATCTTCACTCTGCGTTAGTAACATACTGTCTTTATTCTGCTCTAGGAACACACTGTCTTCAACTCTGCATTCGGAACACACTGTCTTCACTCTGCGTTAGGAAAAAACTGTCTTCACTCTGCTCTAGGAACACACTGTCTTCACTCTGCTGCCTGCACATACACAGCAACTCTGCGTTAGGAACACACTGTTTTCACTCTACGTTAGGAACATACTGTCTTCCCTCTACTTTAGGAACACACTCTCTTCACTCTGATTCATGCACATACACCACAACTCTGCGTTAGGAACACACTGTCTTCACTCTGCATTAGGAACACACTGTCTTCACTCTGCATTAGGAACACACTGTCTTCACTCTGCATTAGGAACACACTGTCTTCACTCTGCATTAGGAACATACTGTCTTCACTATGCGTTAGGAACACACTGCCTTCACTATGCGTTAGGAACACACTGTCTTCACTCTGCGTTAGGAACACACTGTCTTCACTCTGCGTTAGGAACAAACTGTCTTCACTCTGCTTTAGGAACACACTGTCTTCACACTGCTCCTTGCAAATACAGCACAACTCTGCGTTAGGAACACACTGTCTTCACTCTGCGTTAGGAACATACTGTCTACACTCTGCTTTAGTAACACACTCTCTTCACTCTGCTTCATGCACATACACCACAACTCTGCGTTAGGAACACACTGTCTTCACTCTGCATTAGGAACACACTGTCTTCACTCCGCGTTAGGAACATACTGTGTTTACTCTGCTCTAGGAACACACTGTCTTAACTCTGCATTAGGAACACACTGTCTTCACTCTGCATTAGGAACACACTGTCTTCACTCTGATTTAGGAACACTGTCATCACTCTGCTCTAGGAACTCACTGTCTTCACTCTGAATTAGGAACACACTGTCTTCACTCTGCTCCATGCACATACTTCGCAACTCTGCATTAGGAACGCACTGTATTTACTCTGCGTTAAAAACACACTGTCTTCATTCTGCTCTACGAACACACTGTCTTCACTATGCGTTAGGAACACACTGTCTTCACTATGCGTTAGGAACACACTGCGTTCACTATGCGTTAGGAACACACTGTCTTCACTCTGCATTAGGAACACACTGTCTTCACTCTGCGTTAAGAAAAAACTGTCTTCACTCTGCTCTAAGAACACACTGTCTTCACTCTGCTCCTTGCACATACACAGCAACTCTGCATTAGGAACACACTGTCTTCACTCTGCATTAGGAACATACTGTCTTCACTCTACTTTAGGAACACACTCTCTTCACTCTGCATTAGGAACACACTGTCTTCACTCTGCTCTAGGAACACACTGTCTTCACTCTGCTCCATGCACATACTTCGCAACTCTGCATTAGGAACGCACTGCCTTCACTCTGCGTTAAGAACACACTATCTTCATTCTGCTCTATGAACACACTGTCTTCACTCTGCATTAGGAACACACTGTCTTCACTCTGCTCTAGAAACACACTGTCTTCACTCTGCTCCATGCACATACACCACAACTCTGCGTTAGGAACGCACTGTCTTCACTCTGAGTTAAGAACACACTGCCTTCATTCTGCTGTACGAACACACTGTTTTTACAATGCGATAGGAACACATTGTCTTCACTATGCGTTAGGAACACACTGTTTTCACTATGCGTTAAGAACACACTGTCTTCACTCTGCTCCTTGCACATACACAGCAACTCTGCGTTAGGAACACACTGTTTTCACTCTACGTTAGGAACATACTGTCTTCCCTCTTCTTTAGGAACACACTCTCTTCACTCTGATTCATGCACATACACCACAACTCTGCGTTAGGAACACACTGTCTTCACTCTGCATTAGGAACACACTGTCTTCACTCTGCATTAGGAACACACTGTCTTCACTCTGCATTAGGAACACACTGTCTTCACTCTGCTCCATGCACATACACCACAACTCTGCGTTAGGGACACACTGTCTTCACTCTGCATTAGAAACACACTGTCTTCACTCTGCATTAGGAACACACTGTCGTCACTCTGCTTTAGGAAGACACTGTCTTCACTATGCGTTAGGAACACACTGCCTTCATTATGCGTTAGGAACACACTGTCTTCACTCTGCGTTAGGAACACACTGTCTTCACTCTGCGTTAGGAACAAACTGTCTTCACTCTGCTTTAGGAACACACTGTCTTCACACTGCTCCTTGCAAATACAGCACAACTCTGCGTTAGGAACACACTGTCTTCACTCTGCGTTAGGAACATACTGTCTACACTCTGCTTTAGTAACACACTCTCTTCACTCTGCTTCATGCACATACACCACAACTCTGCGTTAGGAACACACTGTCTTCACTCTGCGTTAGGAACACACTGTCTTCACTCCGCGTTAGGAACATACTGTGTTTACTCTGCTCTAGGAACACACTGTCTTAACTCTGCATTAGGAACACACTGTCTTCACTCTGCATTAGGAACACACTGTCTTCACTCTGCATTAGGAACACACTGTCTTCACTCTGCATTAGGAACACACTGTCTTCACTCTGCGTTATGAAAAAACTATCTTCACTCTGCTCTAGGAACACACTGTCTTCACTCTGCTCCTTGCACATACACAGCAACTCTGCATTAGGAACACACTGTCTTCACTCTGCATTAGGAACATACTGTCTTCACTCTACTTTAGGAACACACTCTCTTCACTCTGCATTAGGAACACACTGTCTTCACTCTGCTCTAGGAACACACTGTCTTCACTCTGCTCCATGCACATACTTCGCAACTCTGCGTTAGGAACGCACTGCCTTCACTCTGCGTTAAGAACACACTATCTTCATTCTGCTCTATGAACACACTGTCTTCACTCTGCTTTAGGAACACACTGTCTTCACTCTGCTCTAGAAACACACTGTCTTCACTCTGCGCCATGCACATACACTACAACTCTGCATTAGGAACGCACTGTCTTCACTCTGAGTTAAGAACACACTGCCTGCATTCTGCTGTACGAACACACTGTTTTTACTCTGCGTTAGGAACACATTGTCTTCACTATGCGTTAGGAACACACTGTTTTCACTATGCGTTAAGAACACACAGTCTTCACTCTGCATTAGGAACACACTGTCTTCACTCTGCTCTAGGAACACACTGTCTTCACTCTGCTCCATGCACATACACCGCAACTCTGCGTTAGGAACACACTGTCTTCACTCTGTGTTAGGAACACACTGTCTTCATTCTGCTCTAGGAACACACTGTCTTAACTCTGCATTAGGAACACACTGTCTTCACTCTGCATTAGGAACACACTGTCTTCACTCTGATTTAGGAACACTGTCGTCACTCTGCTCAAGGAACTCACTGTCTTAACTCTGAATTAGGAACACACTGTCTTCACTCTTCTCTAGGAACACACTGTCTTCACTATTCTCTCGGAAAACACTGTCTTCACTCTGCTCCATGCACAAACTTCGCAATTCTGCGTTAGGAACACACTGTCTTCACTATGCGTTAGGAACACACTGTCTTCACTCTGCTCTAGGAACACACTGTCTTCACTCTGTGTTATGAACACTCTGTCTTCATTCTGCTCTAGGAACACACTATCTTCACTCTGCGTTAGGAACATACTGTCTACACTCTGCTTTAGTAACACACTCTCTTCACTCTGCTTCATGCACATACACCACAACTCTGCGTTAGGAACACACTGTCTTCACTCTGCATTAGGAACACACTGTCTTCACTCCGCGTTAGGAACATACTGTGTTTACTCTGCTCTAGGAACACACTGTCTTAACTCTGCATTAGGAACACACTGTCTTCACTCTGCATTAGGAACACACTGTCTTCACTCTGATTTAGGAACACTGTCATCACTCTGCTCTAGGAACTCACTGTCTTCACTCTGAATTAGGAACACACTGTCTTCACTCTGCTCCATGCACATACTTCACAAGTCTGCATTAGGAACGCACTGTATTTACTCTGCGTTAAAAACACACTGTCTTCATTCTGCTCTACGAACACACTGTCTTCACTATGCGTTAGGAACACACTGTCTTCACTCTGCTCTAGGAACACGCTGTCTTCACTCTGCTCAATGCACATACACCGCAACTCTGCGTTAGGAAAACACTGTCTTCACTATGCGTTAGGAACATACTGTCTTCACTATGCGTTAGGAACACACTGTCTTCACTATGCGTTAGGAACACACTGCGTTCACTATGCGTTAGGAACACACTGTCTTCACTCTGCATTAGGAACACACTGTCGTCACTCTGCGTTAGGAAAAAACTGTCTTCACTCTGCTCTAGGAACACACTGTCTTCACTCTGCTCCTTGCACATACACAGCAACTCTACATTAGGAACACACTGTCTTCACTCTGCATTAGGAACATACTGTCTTCACTCTACTTTAGGAACACACTCTCTTCACTCTGCATTAGGAACACCCTGTCTTCACTCTGCTCTAGGAACACACTGTCTTCACTCTCCTCCATGCACATACTTCGCAACTCTGCGTTAGGAACGCACTGCCTTCACTCTGCGTTAAGAACACACTATCTTCATTCTGCTCTATGAACACACTGTCTTCACTCTGCATTAGGAACACACTGTCTTCACTCTGCTCTAGAAACACACTGTCTTCACTCTGCGCCATGCACATACACCACAACTCTGCATTAGGAACGCACTGTCTTCACTCTGAGTTAAGAACACACTGCCTGCATTCTGCTGTACGAACACACTGTTTTTACTCTGCGTTAGGAACACATTGTCTTCACTATGCGTTAGGAACACACTGTTTTTACTATGCGTTAAGAACACACTGACTTCACTCTGCATTAGGAACACACTGTCTTCACTCTGCTCTAGGAACACACTGTCTTCACTCTGCTCCATGCACATACACCGCAACTCTGCGTTAGGAACACACTGTCTTCACTCTGTGTTAGGAACACACTGTCTTCATTCTGCTCTAGGAACACACTGTCTTAACTCTGCATTAGGAACACACTGTCTTCACTCTGCATTAGGAACACACTGTCTTCACTCTGATTTATCAACACTGTCGTCACTCTGCTCAAGGAACTCACTGTCTTGACTCTGAATTAGGAACACACTGTCTTCACTCTTCTCTAGGAACACACTGTCTTCACTCTTCTCTCGGAACACACTGTCTTCACTCTGCTCCATGCACAAACTTCGCAATTCTGCGTTAGGAACACACTGTCTTCACTATGCGTTAGGAACACACTGTCTTCACTCTGCTCTAGGAACACACTGTCTTCACTCTGTGTTACGAACACTCTGTCTTCATTCTGCTCTAGGAACACACTATATTCACTCTGCGTTAGGAACATACTGTCTTTATTCTGCCCTAGGAACACACTGTCTTCAACTGTGCATTAGGAACACACTGTCTTCACTCTGCGTTAGGAAAAAACTGTCTTCACTCTGCTCTAGGAACACACTGTCTTCACTCTGCTGCCAGCACATACACAGCAACTCTGCGTTAGGAACACACTGTTTTCACTCTACGTTAGGAACATACTGTCTTCCCTCTACTTTAGGAACACACTCTCTTCACTCTGATTCATGCACATACACCACAACTCTGCGTTAGGAACACACTGTCTTCACTCTGCATTAGGAACACACTGTCTTCACTCTGCATTAGGAACACACTGTCTTCACTCTGCATTAGGAACACACTGTCTTCACTCTGCTCCATGCACATACACCACAACTCTGCGTTAGGGACACACTGTCTTCACTCTGAATTAGAAACACACTGTCTTCACTCTGCATTAGGAACACACTGTCGTCACTCTGCATTAGGAACACACTGTCTTCACTATGCGTTAGGAACACACTGCCTTCACTCTGCGTTAGGAACACACTGTCTTCACTCTGCGTTAGGAACACACGGTCTTCACTCTGCGTTAGGAACAAACTGTCTTCACTCTGCTCTAGGAACACACTGTCTTCACATTGCTCCTTGCAAATACAGCGCAACTCTGCGTTAGGAACACACTGTCTTCACTCTGCATTAGGAACATAGTGTCTTCACTCTGCTTTAGTAACACACCCTCTTCACTCTGCTTCATGCACATAGACCAAACTCTGCTTTAGGAACACACTGTCTTCACTCTGCATTAGGAACACACTGTCTTCACTCTGCATTAGGAACACACTGTCTTCATTCTGCATTAGGAACACACAGTCTTCACTCTGCTCTAGGAACACACTGTCTTCACTCTGCTCCATGCACATACACCACAACTCTGCGTTAGGAACACACTGTCTTCACTCTGTGTTAGGAACACTCTGTCTTCATTCTGCTCTAGGAACACACTATCTTCACTCTGCGTTATAACACACTGTCTTCACTCTGTGTTAGGAACACTCTGTCTTCATTCTGCTCTAGGAACACACTATCTTCCCTTTGCGTTAGGAACATACTGTCTTTACTCTGCTCTAGGAACACACTGTCTTAACTCTGCATTAGGAACACACTGTCTTCACTCTGCTTTAGGAACACACTGTCTTCACTCTGATTTAGGAACACTGTCATCACTCTGCTCTAGGAACTCACTGTCTTCACTCTGAATTAGGAACACACTGTCTTCACTCTGCTCCATGCACATACATCGCAACTCTGCGTTAGGAACACATTGTCTTCACTATGCGTTAGGAACACACTGTTTTCACTATGCGTTAAGAACACACTGTCTTCACTCTGCATTAGGAACACACTGTCTTCACTCTGCTCTAGGAACACACTGTCTTCACTCTGCTCCATGCACATACACCGCAACTCTGCGTTAGGAACACACTGTCTTCACTCTGTGTTAGGAACACACTGTCTTCATTCTGCTCTAGGAACACACTGTCTTAACTCTGCATTAGGAACACACTGTCTTCACTCTGCATTAGGAAAACACTGTCTTCACTCTGCATTAGGAACACACTGTCTTCACTCTGCATTAGGAACACACTGTCTTCACTCTGATTTAGGAACACTGTCGTCACTCTGCTCAAGGAACTCACTGTCTTAACTCTGAATTAGGAACACACTGTCTTCACTCTTCTCTAGGAACACACTGTCTTCACTCTTCTCTAGGAACACACTGTCTTCACTCTGCTCCATGCACAAACTTCGCAATTCTGCGTTAGGTACACACTGTCTTCACTATGCGTTAGGAACACACTGTCTTCACTCTGCTCTAGGAACACACTGTCTTCACTCTGTGTTAGGAACACTCTGTCTTCATTCTGCTCTAGGAACACACTATCTTCACTCTGCGTAAGAACATACTGTCTTTATTCTGCTCTAGGAACACACTGTCTTCAACTCTGCATGAGGAACACACTGTCTTCACTCTGCGTTAGGAAAAAACTGTCTTCACTCTGCTCTAGGAACACACTGTCTTCACTCTGCTGCCTGCACATACACAGCAACTCTGCGTTAGGAACACACTGTTTTCACTCTACGTTAGGAACATACTGTCTTCCCTCTACTTTAGGAACACACTCTCTTCACTCTGATTCATGCACATACACCACAACTCTGCGTTAGGAACACACTGTCTTCACTCTGCATTAGGAACACACTGTCTTCACTCTGCATTAGGAACACACTGTCTTCACTCTGCATTAGGAACACACTGTCTTCACTCTGCTCCATGCACATACACCACAACTCTGCGTTAGGGACACACTGTCTTCACTCTGAATTAGAAACACACTGTCTTCACTCTGCATTAGGAACACACTGTCGTCACTCTGCATTAGGAACACACTGTCTTCACTATGCGTTAGGAACACACTGCCTTCACTATGCGTTAGGAACACACTGTCTTCACTCTGCGTTAGGAACACACTGTCTTCACTCTGCGTTAGGAACAAACTGTCTTCACTCTGCTCTAGGAACACACTGTCTTCACATTGCTCCTTGCAAATACAGCGCAACTCTGCGTTAGGAACACACTGTCTTCACTCTGCATTAGGAACATAGTGTCTTCACTCTGCTTTAGTAACACACCCTCTTCACTCTGCTTCATGCACATACACCAAACTCTGCTTTAGGAACACACTGTCTTCACTCTGCATTAGGAACACACTGTCTTCACTCTGCATTAGGAACACACTGTCTTCATTCTGCATTAAGAACACACAGTCTTCACTCTGCTCTAGGAACACACTGTCTTCACTCTGCTCCATGCACATACACCACAACTCTGCGTTAGGAACACACTGTCTTCACTCTGTGTTAGGAACACTCTGTCTTCATTCTGCTCTAGGAACACACTATCTTCACTCTGCGTTATAACACACTGTCTTCACTCTGTGTTAGGAACAGTCTGTCTTCATTCTGCTCTAGGAACACACTATCTTCCCTTTGCGTTAGGAACATACTGTCTTTACTCTGCTCTAGGAACACACTGTCTTAACTCTGCATTAGGAACACACTGTCTTCACTCTGCTTTAGGAACACACTGTCTTCACTCTGATTTAGGAACACTGTCATCACTCTGCTCTAGGAACTCACTGTCTTCACTCTGAATTAGGAACACACTGTCTTCACTCTGCTCCATGCACATACATCGCAACTCTGCGTTAGGAACACATTGTCTTCACTATGCGTTAGGAACACACTGTTTTCACTATGCGTTAAGAACACACTGTCTTCACTCTGCATTAGGAACACACTGTCTTCACTCTGCTCTAGGAACACACTGTCTTCACTCTGCTCCATGCACATACACCGCAACTCTGCGTTAGGAACACACTGTCTTCACTCTGTGTTAGGAACACACTGTCTTCATTCTTCTCTAGGAACTCACTGTCTTAACTCTGCATTAGGAACACACTGTCTTCACTCTGCATTAGGAAAACACTGTCTTCACTCTGCATTAGGAACACACTGTCTTCACTCTGCATTAGGAACACACTGTCTTCACTCTGATTTAGGAACACTGTCGTCACTCTGCTCAAGGAACTCACTGTATTAACTCTGAATTAGGAACACACTGTCTTCACTCTTCTCTAGGAACACACTGTCTTCACTCTTCTCTAGGAACACACTGTCTTCACTCTGCTCCATGCACAAACTTCGCAATTCTGCGTTAGGTACACACTGTCTTCACTATGCGTTAGGAACACACTGTCTTCACTCTGCTCTAGGAACACACTGTCTTCACTCTGTGTTAGGAACACTCTGTCTTCATTCTGCTCTAGGAACACACTATTCACTCTGCGTAAGAACATACTGTCTTTATTCTGCTCTAGGAACACACTGTCTTCAACTCTGCATGAGGAACACACTGTCTTCACTCTGCGTTAGGAAAAAACTGTCTTCACTCTGCTCTAGGAACACACTGTCTTCACTCTGCTGCCTGCACATACACAGCAACTCTGCGTTAGGAACACACTGTTTTCACTCTACGTTAGGAACATACTGTCTTCCCTCTACTTTAGGAACACACTCTCTTCACTCTGATTCATGCACATACACCACAACTCTGCGTTAGGAACACACTGTCTTCACTCTGCATTAGGAACACACTGTCTTCACTCTGCATTAGGAACACACTGTCTTCACTCTGCATTAGGAACACACTGTCTTCACTCTGCTCCATGCACATACACCACAACTCTGCGTTAGGGACACACTGTCTTCACTCTGAATTAGAAACACACTGTCTTCACTCTGCATTAGGAACACACTGTCGTCACTCTGCATTAGGAACACACTGTCTTCACTATGCGTTAGGAACACACTGCCTTCACTCTGCGTTAGGAACACACTGTCTTCACTCTGCGTTAGGAACACACTGTCTTCACTCTGCGTTAGGAACAAACTGTCTTCACTCTGCTCTAGGAACACACTGTCTTCACATTGCTCCTTGCAAATACAGCGCAACTCTGCGTTAGGAACACACTGTCTTCACTCTGCATTAGGAACATAGTGTCTTCACTCTGCTTTAGTAACACACCCTCTTCACTCTGCTTCATGCACATACACCAAACTCTGCTTTAGGAACACACTGTCTTCACTCTGCATTAGGAACACACTGTCTTCACTCTGCATTAGGAACACACTGTCTTCATTCTGCATTAGGAACACACAGTCTTCACTCTGCTCTAGGAACACACTGTCTTCACTCTGCTCCATGCACATACACCACAACTCTGCGTTAGGAACACACTGTCTTCACTCTGTGTTAGGAACACTCTGTCTTCATTCTGCTCTAGGAACACACTATCTTCACTCTGCGTTATAACACACTGTCTTCACTCTGTGTTAGGAACAGTCTGTCTTCATTCTGCTCTAGGAACACACTATCTTCCCTTTGCGTTAGGAACATACTGTCTTTACTCTGCTCTAGGAACACACTGTCTTAACTCTGCATTAGGAACACACTGTCTTCACTCTGCTTTAGGAACACACTGTCTTCACTCTGATTTAGGAACACTGTCATCACTCTGCTCTAGGAACTCACTGTCTTCACTCTGAATTAGGAACACACTGTCTTCACTCTGCTCCATGCACATACATCGCAACTCTGCGTTAGGAACACATTGTCTTCACTATGCGTTAGGAACACACTGTTTTCACTATGCGTTAAGAACACACTGTCTTCACTCTGCATTAGGAACACACTGTCTTCACTCTGCTCTAGGAACACACTGTCTTCACTCTGCTCCATGCACATACACCGCAACTCTGCGTTAGGAACACACTGTCTTCACTCTGTGTTAGGAACACACTGTCTTCATTCTTCTCTAGGAACTCACTGTCTTAACTCTGCATTAGGAACACACTGTCTTCACTCTGCATTAGGAAAACACTGTCTTCACTCTGCATTAGGAACACACTGTCTTCACTCTGCATTAGGAACACACTGTCTTCACTCTGATTTAGGAACACTGTCGTCACTCTGCTCAAGGAACTCACTGTATTAACTCTGAATTAGGAACACACTGTCTTCACTCTTCTCTAGGAACACACTGTCTTCACTCTTCTCTAGGAACACACTGTCTTCACTCTGCTCCATGCACAAACTTCGCAATTCTGCGTTAGGTACACACTGTCTTCACTATGCGTTAGGAACACACTGTCTTCACTCTGCTCTAGGAACACACTGTCTTCACTCTGTGTTAGGAACACTCTGTCTTCATTCTGCTCTAGGAACACACTATCTTCACTCTGCGTAAGAACATACTGTCTTTATTCTGCTCTAGGAACACACTGTCTTCAACTCTGCATTAGGAACACACTGTCTTCACTCTGCGTTAGGAAAAAACTGTCTTCACTCTGCTCTAGGAACACACTGTCTTCACTCTGCTGCCTGCACATACACAGCAACTCTGCGTTAGGAACACACTGTTTTCACTCTACGTTAGGAACATACTGTCTTCCCTCTACTTTAGGTACACACTCTCTTCACTCTGATTCATGCACATACACCACAACTCTGCGTTAGGAACACACTGTCTTCACTCTGCATTAGGAACACACTGTCTTCACTCTGCATTAGGAACACACTGTCTTCACTCTGCATTAGGAACACACTGTCTTCACTCTGCTCCATGCACATACACCACAACTCTGCCTTAGGGACACACTGTCTTCACTCTGAATTAGAAACACACTGTCTTCACTCTGCATTAGGAACACACTGTCGTCTCTCTGCATTAGGAACACACTGTCTTCACTATGCGTTAGGAACACACTGCCTTCACTATGCGTTAGGAACACACTGTCTTCACTCTGCGTTAGGAACACACTGTCTTCACTCTGCGTTAGGAACAAGCTGTCTTCACTCTGCTCTTGGAACACAGTGTCTTCACATTTCTCCTTGCAAATACAGCGCAACTCTGCGTTAGGAACACATTGTCTTCACTCTGCATTAGGAACATAGTGTCTTCACTCTGCTTTAGTAACACACCCTCTTCACTCTGCTTCATGCACATACACCACAACTCTGCTTTAGGAACACACTGTCTTCACTCTGCATTAGGAACAACTGTCTTCACTCTGCATTAGGAACACACTGTCTTCATTCTGCATTAGGAACACACAGTCTTCACTCTGCTCCATGCACATACTCCACAACTCTGCGTTAGGAACACACTGTCTTCACTCTGTGTTAGGAACACTCTGTCTTCATTCTGCTCTAGGAACACACTATCTTCACTCTGCGTTATAACACACTGTCTTCACTGTGTGTTAGGAACACTCTGGCTTCATTCTGCTCTAGGAACACACTATCTTCCCTTTGCTTTAGGAACATACTGTCTTTACTCTGCTCTAGGAACACACTATCTTAACTCTGCATTAGGAACACACTGTCTTCACTCTGCATTAGGAACACACTGTCTTCACTCTGATTTAGGAACACTGTCATCACTCTGCTCTAGGAACTCACTGTCTTCACTCTGAATTAGGAACACACTGTCTTCACTCTGCTCCATGCACATACATCGCAACTCTGCGTTAGGAACACATTGTCTTCACTATGCGTTAGAAACACACTGTTTTCACTATGCGTTAAGAACACACTGTCTTCACTCTGCATTAGGAACACACTGTCTTCACTCTGCTCCATGGACATACACCGCAACTCTGCGTTAGGAACACACTGTCTTCACTCTGCTCCATGCACATACTTCGCAACTCTGCATTAGGAACGCACTGTATTTACTCTGCGTTAAAAACACACTGTCTTCATTCTGCTCTACGAACTCACTGTCTTCACTATGCGTTAGGAACACACTGTCTTCACTCTGCTCTAGGAACACAATGTCTTCACATTGCTCCTTGAAAATACAGCGCAACTCTGCGTTAGGAACACACTGTCTTCACTCTGCATTAGGAACATAGTGTCTTCACTCTGCTTTAGTAACACACCCTCTTCACTCTGCTTCATGCACATAGACCAAACTCTGCTTTAGGAACACACTGTCTTCACTCTGCATTAGGAACACACTGTCTTCACTCTGCATTAGGAACACACTGTCTTCATTCTGCATTAGGAACACACAGTCTTCACTCTGCTCTAGGAACACACTGTCTTCACTCTGCTCCATGCACATACACCACAACTCTGCGTTAGGAACACACTGTCTTCACTCTGTGTTAGGAACACTCTGTCTTCATTCTGCTCTAGGAACACACTATCTTCACTCTGCGTTATAACACACTGTCTTCACTCTGTGTTAGGAACACTCTGTCTTCATTCTGCTCTAGGAACACACTATCTTCCCTTTGCGTTAGGAACATACTGTCTTTACTCTGCTCTAGGAACACACTGTCTTAACTCTGCATTAGGAACACACTGTCTTCACTCTGCTTTAGGAACACACTGTCTTCACTCTGATTTAGGAACACTGTCATCACTCTGCTCTAGGAACTCACTGTCTTCACTCTGAATTAGGAACACACTGTCTTCACTCTGCTCCATGCACATACATCGCAACTCTGCGTTAGGAACACATTGTCTTCACTATGCGTTAGGAACACACTGTTTTCACTATGCGTTAAGAACACACTGTCTTCACTCTGCATTAGGAACACACTGTCTTCACTCTGCTCTAGGAACACACTGTCTTCACTCTGCTCCATGCACATACACCGCAACTCTGCGTTAGGAACACACTGTCTTCACTCTGTGTTAGGAACACACTGTCTTCATTCTGCTCTAGGAACACACTGTCTTAACTCTGCATTAGGAACACACTGTCTTCACTCTGCATTAGGAAAACACTGTCTTCACTCTGCATTAGGAACACACTGTCTTCACTCTGCATTAGGAACACACTGTCTTCACTCTGATTTAGGAACACTGTCGTCACTCTGCTCAAGGAACTCACTGTCTTAACTCTGAATTAGGAACACACTGTCTTCACTCTTCTCTAGGAACACACTGTCTTCACTCTTCTCTAGGAACACACTGTCTTCACTCTGCTCCATGCACAAACTTCGCAATTCTGCGTTAGGTACACACTGTCTTCACTATGCGTTAGGAACACACTGTCTTCACTCTGCTCTAGGAACACACTGTCTTCACTCTGTGTTAGGAACACTCTGTCTTCATTCTGCTCTAGGAACACACTATCTTCACTCTGCGTAAGAACATACTGTCTTTATTCTGCTCTAGGAACACACTGTCTTCAACTCTGCATGAGGAACACACTGTCTTCAACTCTGCATGAGGAACACACTGTCTTCACTCTGCGTTAGGAAAAAACTGTCTTCACTCTGCTCTAGGAACACACTGTCTTCACTCTGCTGCCTGCACATACACAGCAACTCTGCGTTAGGAACACACTGTTTTCACTCTACGTTAGGAACATACTGTCTTCCCTCTACTTTAGGAACACACTCTCTTCACTCTGATTCATGCACATACACCACAACTCTGCGTTAGGAACACACTGTCTTCACTCTGCATTAGGAACACACTGTCTTCACTCTGCATTAGGAACACACTGTCTTCACTCTGCATTAGGAACACACTGTCTTCACTCTGCTCCATGCACATACACCACAACTCTGCGTTAGGGACACACTGTCTTCACTCTGAATTAGAAACACACTGTCTTCACTCTGCATTAGGAACACACTGTCGTCACTCTGCATTAGGAACACACTGTCTTCACTATGCGTTAGGAACACACTGCCTTCACTATGCGTTAGGAACACACTGTCTTCACTCTGCGTTAGGAACACACTGTCTTCACTCTGCGTTAGGAACAAACTGTCTTCACTCTGCTCTAGGAACACACTGTCTTCACATTGCTCCTTGCAAATACAGCGCAACTCTGCGTTAGGAACACACTGTCTTCACTCTGCATTAGGAACATAGTGTCTTCACTCTGCTTTAGTAACACACCCTCTTCACTCTGCTTCATGCACATACACCAAACTCTGCTTTAGGAACACACTGTCTTCACTCTGCATTAGGAACACACTGTCTTCACTCTGCATTAGGAACACACTGTCTTCATTCTGCATTAGGAACACACAGTCTTCACTCTGCTCTAGGAACACACTGTCTTCACTCTGCTCCATGCACATACACCACAACTCTGCGTTAGGAACACACTGTCTTCACTCTGTGTTAGGAACACTCTGTCTTCATTCTGCTCTAGGAACACACTATCTTCACTCTGCGTTATAACACACTGTCTTCACTCTGTGTTAGGAACAGTCTGTCTTCATTCTGCTCTAGGAACACACTATCTTCCCTTTGCGTTAGGAACATACTGTCTTTACTCTGCTCTAGGAACACACTGTCTTAACTCTGCATTAGGAACACACTGTCTTCACTCTGCTTTAGGAACACACTGTCTTCACTCTGATTTAGGAACACTGTCATCACTCTGCTCTAGGAACTCACTGTCTTCACTCTGAATTAGGAACACACTGTCTTCACTCTGCTCCATGCACATACATCGCAACTCTGCGTTAGGAACACATTGTCTTCACTATGCGTTAGGAACACACTGTTTTCACTATGCGTTAAGAACACACTGTCTTCACTCTGCATTAGGAACACACTGTCTTCACTCTGCTCTAGGAACACACTGTCTTCACTCTGCTCCATGCACATACACCGCAACTCTGCGTTAGGAACACACTGTCTTCACTCTGTGTTAGGAACACACTGTCTTCATTCTGCTCTAGGAACACACTGTCTTAACTCTGCATTAGGAACACACTGTCTTCACTCTGCATTAGGAAAACACTGTCTTCACTCTGCATTAGGAACACACTGTCTTCACTCTGCATTAGGAACGCACTGTCTTCACTCTGATTTAGGAACACTGTCGTCACTCTGCTCAAGGAACTCACTGTCTTAACTCTGAATTAGGAACACACTGTCTTCACTCTTCTCTAGGAACACACTGTCTTCACTCTTCTCTAGGAACACACTGTCTTCACTCTGCTCCATGCACAAACTTCGCAATTCTGCGTTAGGTACACACTGTCTTCACTATGCGTTAGGAACACACTGTCTTCACTCTGCTCTAGGAACACACTGTCTTCACTCTGTGTTAGGAACACTCTGTCTTCATTCTGCTCTAGGAACACACTATCTTCACTCTGCGTAAGAACATACTGTCTTTATTCTGCTCTAGGAACACACTGTCTTCAACTCTGCATTAGGAACACACTGTCTTCACTCTGCGTTAGGAAAAAACTGTCTTCACTCTGCTCTAGGAACACACTGTCTTCACTCTGCTGCCTGCACATACACAGCAACTCTGCGTTAGGAACACACTGTATTCACTCTACGTTAGGAACATACTGTCTTCCCTCTACTTTAGGAACACACTATCTTCACTCTGATTCATGCACATACACCACAACTCTGCGTTAGGAACACACTGTCTTCACTCTGCATTAGGAACACACTGTCTTCACTCTGCATTAGGAACACACTGTCTTCACTCTGCATTAGGAACACACTGTCTTCACTCTGCTCCATGCACATACACCACAACTCTGCGTTAGGGACACACTGTCTTCACTCTGAATTAGAAACACACTGTCTTCACTCTGCATTAGGAACACACTGTCGTCACTCTGCATTAGGAACACACTGTCTTCACTATGCGTTAGGAACACACTGCCTTCACTATGCGTTAGGAACACACTGTCTTCACTCTGCGTTAGGAACACACTGTCTTCACTCTGCGTTAGGAACAAGCTGTCTTCACTCTGCTCTAGGAACACAGTGTCTTCACATTTCTCCTTGCAAATACAGCGCAACTCTGCGTTAGGAACACATTGTCTTCACTCTGCATTAGGAACATAGTGTCTTCACTCTGCTTTAGTAACACACCCTCTTCACTCTGCTTCATGCACATACACCACAACTCTGCTTTAGGAACACACTGTCTTCACTCTGCTTTAGGAACACACTGTCTTCACTCTGCATTAGGAACACACTGTCTTCATTCTGCATTAGGAACACACAGTCTTCACTCTGCTCCATGCACATACACCACAACTCTGCGTTAGGAACACACTGTCTTCACTCTGTGTTAGGAACACTCTGTCTTCATTCTGCTCTAGGAACACACTATCTTCACTCTGCGTTATAACTCACTGTCTTCACTGTGTGTTAGGAACACTCTGGCTTCATTCTGCTCTAGGAACACACTATCTTCCCTTTGCTTTAGGAACATACTGTCTTTACTCTGCTCTAGGAACACACTATCTTAACTCTGCATTAGGAACACACTGTCTTCACTCTGCATTAGGAACACACTGTCTTCACTCTGATTTAGGAACACTGTCATCACTCTGCTCTAGGAACTCACTGTCTTCACTCTGAATTAGGAACACACTGTCTTCACTCTGCTCCATGCACATACATCGCAACTCTGCGTTAGGAACACATTGTCTTCACTATGCGTTAGGAACACACTGTTTTCACTATGCGTTAAGAACACACTGTCTTCACTCTGCATTAGGAACACACTGTCTTCACTCTGCTCCATGGACATACACCGCAACTCTGCGTTAGGAACACACTGTCTTCACTCTGCTCCATGCACATACTTCGCAACTCTGCATTAGGAACGCACTGTATTTACTCTGCGTTAAAAACACACTGTCTTCATTCTGCTCTACGAACTCACTGTCTTCACTATGCGTTAGGAAAAAACTGTCTTCACTCTGCTCTAGGAACACACTGTCTTCACTCTGCTGCCTGCACATACACAGCAACTCTGCGTTAGGAACACACTGTTTTCACTCTACGTTAGGAACATACTGTCTTCCCTCTACTTTAGGAACACACTCTCTTCACTCTGATTCATGCACATACACCACAACTCTGCGTTAGGAACACACTGTCTTCACTCTGCATTAGGAACACACTGTCTTCACTCTGCATTAGGAACACACTGTCTTCACTCTTAATTAGAAACACACTGTCTTCACTCTGCATTAGGAACACACTGTCGTCACTCTGCATTAGGAACACACTGTCTTCACTATGCGTTAGGAACACACTGCCTTCACTATGCGTTAGGAACACACTGTCTTCACTCTGCGTTAGGAACACACTGTCTTCACTCTGCGTTAGGACAAACTGTCTTCACTCTGCTCTAGGAACACACTGTCTTCACATTGCTCCTTGCAAATACAGCGCAACTCTGCGTTAGGAACACACTGTCTTCACTCTGCATTAGGAACATAGTGTCTTCACTCTGCTTTAGTAACACACCCTCTTCACTCTGCTTCATGCACATACACCAAACTCTGCTTTAGGAACACACTGTCTTCACTCTGCATTAGGAACACACTGTCTTCACTCTGCATTAGGAACACACTGTCTTCATTCTGCATTAGGAACACACAGTCTTCACTCTGCTCTAGGAACACACTGTCTTCACTCTGCTCCATGCACATACACCACAACTCTGCGTTAGGAACACACTGTCTTCACTCTGTGTTAGGAACACTCTGTCTTCATTCTGCTCTAGGAACACACTATCTTCACTCTGCGTTATAACACACTGTCTTCACTCTGTGTTAGGAACAGTCTGTCTTCATTCTGCTCTAGGAACACACTATCTTCCCTTTGCGTTAGGAACATACTGTCTTTACTCTGCTCTAGGAACACACTGTCTTAACTCTGCATTAGGAACACACTGTCTTCACTCTGCTTTAGGAACACACTGTCTTCACTCTGATTTAGGAACACTGTCATCACTCTGCTCTAGGAACTCACTGTCTTCACTCTGAATTAGGAACACACTGTCTTCACTCTGCTCCATGCACATACATCGCAACTCTGCGTTAGGAACACATTGTCTTCACTATGCGTTAGGAACACACTGTTTTCACTATGCGTTAAGAACACACTGTCTTCACTCTGCATTAGGAACACACTGTCTTCACTCTGCTCTAGGAACACACTGTCTTCACTCTGCTCCATGCACATACACCGCAACTCTGCGTTAGGAACACACTGTCTTCACTCTGTGTTAGGAACACACTGTCTTCATTCTTCTCTAGGAACTCACTGTCTTAACTCTGCATTAGGAACACACTGTCTTCACTCTGCATTAGGAAAACACTGTCTTCACTCTGCATTAGGAACACACTGTCTTCACTCTGCATTAGGAACACACTGTCTTCACTCTGATTTAGGAACACTGTCGTCACTCTGCTCAAGGAACTCACTGTATTAACTCTGAATTAGGAACACACTGTCTTCACTCTTCTCTAGGAACACACTGTCTTCACTCTTCTCTAGGAACACACTGTCTTCACTCTGCTCCATGCACAAACTTCGCAATTCTGCGTTAGGTACACACTGTCTTCACTATGCGTTAGGAACACACTGTCTTCACTCTGCTCTAGGAACACACTGTCTTCACTCTGTGTTAGGAACACTCTGTCTTCATTCTGCTCTAGGATCACACTATCTTCACTCTGCGTAAGAACATACTGTCTTTATTCTGCTCTAGGAACACACTGTCTTCAACTCTGCATTAGGAACACACTGTCTTCACTCTGCGTTAGGAAAAAACTGTCTTCACTCTGCTCTAGGAACACACTGTCTTCACTCTGCTGCCTGCACATACACAGCAACTCTGCGTTAGGAACACACTGTTTTCACTCTACGTTAGGAACATACTGTCTTCCCTCTACTTTAGGTACACACTCTCTTCACTCTGATTCATGCACATACACCACAACTCTGCGTTAGGAACACACTGTCTTCACTCTGCATTAGGAACACACTGTCTTCACTCTGCATTAGGAACACACTGTCTTCACTCTGCATTAGGAACACACTGTCTTCACTCTGCTCCATGCACATACACCACAACTCTGCGTTAGGGACACACTGTCTTCACTCTGAATTAGAAACACACTGTCTTCACTCTGCATTAGGAACACACTGTCGTCTCTCTGCATTAGGAACACACTGTCTTCACTATGCGTTAGGAACACACTGCCTTCACTATGCGTTAGGAACACACTGTCTTCACTCTGCGTTAGGAACACACTGTCTTCACTCTGCGTTAGGAACAAGCTGTCTTCACTCTGCTCTAGGAACACAGTGTCTTCACATTTCTCCTTGCAAATACAGCGCAACTCTGCGTTAGGAACACATTGTCTTCACTCTGCATTAGGAACATAGTGTCTTCACTCTGCTTTAGTAACACACCCTCTTCACTCTGCTTCATGCACATACACCACAACTCTGCTTTAGGAACACACTGTCTTCACTCTGCATTAGGAACAACTGTCTTCACTCTGCATTAGGAACACACTGTCTTCATTCTGCATTAGGAACACACAGTCTTCACTCTGCTCCATGCCCATACTCCACAAGTCTGCGTTAGGAACACACTGTCTTCACTCTGTGTTAGGAACACTCTGTCTTCATTCTGCTCTAGGAACACACTATCTTCACTCTGCGTTATAACACACTGTCTTCACTGTGTGTTAGGAACAATCTGGCTTCATTCTGCTCTAGGAACACACTATCTTCCCTTTGCTTTAGGAACATACTGTCTTTACTCTGCTCTAGGAACACACTATCTTAACTCTGCATTAGGAACACACTGTCTTCACTCTGCATTAGGAACACACTGTCTTCACTCTGATTTAGGAACACTGTCATCACTCTGCTCTAGGAACTCACTGTCTTCACTCTGAATTAGGAACACACTGTCTTCACTCTGCTCCATGCACATACATCGCAACTCTGCGTTAGGAACACATTGTCTTCACTATGCATTAGGAACACACTGTTTTCACTATGCGTTAAGAACACACTGTCTTCACTCTGCATTAGGAACACACTGTCTTCACTCTGCTCCATGGACATACACCGCAACTCTGCGTTAGGAACACACTGTCTTCACTCTGCTCCATGCACATACTTCGCAACTCTGCATTAGGAACGCACTGTATTTACTCTGCGTTAAAAACACACTGTCTTCATTCTGCTCTACGAACTCACTGTCTTCACTATGCGTTAGGAACACACTGTCTTCACTCTGCTCTAGGAACACACTGTCTTCACATTGCTCCTTGAAAATACAGCGCAACTCTGCGTTAGGAACACACTGTCTTCACTCTGCATTAGGAACATAGTGTCTTCACTCTGCTTTAGTAACACACCCTCTTCACTCTGCTTCATGCACATAGACCAAACTCTGCTTTAGGAACACACTGTCTTCACTCTGCATTAGGAACACACTGTCTTCACTCTGCATTAGGAACACACTGTCTTCATTCTGCATTAGGAACACACAGTCTTCACTCTGCTCTAGGAACACACTGTCTTCACTCTGCTCCATGCACATACACCACAACTCTGCGTTAGGAACGCACTGTATTTACTCTGCGTTAAAAACACACTGTCTTCATTCTGCTCTACGAACTCACTGTCTTCACTATGCGTTAGGAACACACTGTCTTCACTCTGCTCTAGGAACACACTGTCTTCACATTGCTCCTTGAAAATACAGCGCAACTCTGCGTTAGGAACACACTGTCTTCACTCTGCATTAGGAACATAGTGTCTTCACTCTGCTTTAGTAACACACCCTCTTCACTCTGCTTCATGCACATAGACCAAACTCTGCTTTAGGAACACACTGTCTTCACTCTGCATTAGGAACACACTGTCTTCACTCTGCATTAGGAACACACTGTCTTCATTCTGCATTAGGAACACACAGTCTTCACTCTGCTCTAGGAACACACTGTCTTCACTCTGCTCCATGCACATACACCACAACTCTGCGTTAGGAACACACTGTCTTCACTCTGTGTTAGGAACACTCTGTCTTCATTCTGCTCTAGGAACACACTATCTTCACTCTGCGTTATAACACACTGTCTTCACTCTGTGTTAGGAACACTCTGTCTTCATTCTGCTCTAGGAACACACTATCTTCCCTTTGCGTTAGGAACATACTGTCTTTACTCTGCTCTAGGAACACACTGTCTTAACTCTGCATTAGGAACACACTGTCTTCACTCTGCTTTAGGAACACACTGTCTTCACTCTGATTTAGGAACACTGTCATCACTCTGCTCTAGGAACTCACTGTCTTCACTCTGAATTAGGAACACACTGTCTTCACTCTGCTCCATGCACATACATCGCAACTCTGCGTTAGGAACACATTGTCTTCACTATGCGTTAGGAACACACTGTTTTCACTATGCGTTAAGAACACACTGTCTTCACTCTGCATTAGGAACACACTGTCTTCACTCTGCTCTAGGAACACACTGTCTTCACTCTGCTCCATGCACATACACCGCAACTCTGCGTTAGGAACACACTGTCTTCACTCTGTGTTAGGAACACACTGTCTTCATTCTGCTCTAGGAACACACTGTCTTAACTCTGCATTAGGAACACACTGTCTTCACTCTGCATTAGGAAAACACTGTCTTCACTCTGCATTAGGAACACACTGTCTTCACTCTGCATTAGGAACACACTGTCTTCACTCTGATTTAGGAACACTGTCGTCACTCTGCTCAAGGAACTCACTGTCTTAACTCTGAATTAGGAACACACTGTCTTCACTCTTCTCTAGGAACACACTGTCTTCACTCTTCTCTAGGAACACACTGTCTTCACTCTGCTCCATGCACAAACTTCGCAATTCTGCGTTAGGTACACACTGTCTTCACTATGCGTTAGGAACACACTGTCTTCACTCTGCTCTAGGAACACACTGTCTTCACTCTGTGTTAGGAACACTCTGTCTTCATTCTGCTCTAGGAACACACTATCTTCACTCTGCGTAAGAACATACTGTCTTTATTCTGCTCTAGGAACACACTGTCTTCAACTCTGCATGAGGAACACACTGTCTTCAACTCTGCATGAGGAACACACTGTCTTCACTCTGCGTTAGGAAAAAACTGTCTTCACTCTGCTCTAGGAACACACTGTCTTCACTCTGCTGCCTGCACATACACAGCAACTCTGCGTTAGGAACACACTGTTTTCACTCTACGTTAGGAACATACTGTCTTCCCTCTACTTTAGGAACACACTCTCTTCACTCTGATTCATGCACATACACCACAACTCTGCGTTAGGAACACACTGTCTTCACTCTGCATTAGGAACACACTGTCTTCACTCTGCATTAGGAACACACTGTCTTCACTCTGCATTAGGAACACACTGTCTTCACTCTGCTCCATGCACATACACCACAACTCTGCGTTAGGGACACACTGTCTTCACTCTGAATTAGAAACACACTGTCTTCACTCTGCATTAGGAACACACTGTCGTCACTCTGCATTAGGAACACACTGTCTTCACTATGCGTTAGGAACACACTGCCTTCACTATGCGTTAGGAACACACTGTCTTCACTCTGCGTTAGGAACACACTGTCTTCACTCTGCGTTAGGAACAAACTGTCTTCACTCTGCTCTAGGAACACACTGTCTTCACATTGCTCCTTGCAAATACAGCGCAACTCTGCGTTAGGAACACACTGTCTTCACTCTGCATTAGGAACATAGTGTCTTCACTCTGCTTTAGTAACACACCCTCTTCACTCTGCTTCATGCACATACACCAAACTCTGCTTTAGGAACACACTGTCTTCACTCTGCATTAGGAACACACTGTCTTCACTCTGCATTAGGAACACACTGTCTTCATTCTGCATTAGGAACACACAGTCTTCACTCTGCTCTAGGAACACACTGTCTTCACTCTGCTCCATGCACATACACCACAACTCTGCGTTAGGAACACACTGTCTTCACTCTGTGTTAGGAACACTCTGTCTTCATTCTGCTCTAGGAACACACTATCTTCACTCTGCTTTATAACACACTGTCTTCACTCTGTGTTAGGAACAGTCTGTCTTCATTCTGCTCTAGGAACACACTATCTTCCCTTTGCGTTAGGAACATACTGTCTTTACTCTGCTCTAGGAACACACTGTCTTAACTCTGCATTAGGAATACACTGTCTTCACTCTGCTTTAGGAACACACTGTCTTCACTCTGATTTAGGAACACTGTCATCACTCTGCTCTAGGAACTCACTGTCTTCACTCTGAATTAGGAACACACTGTCTTCACTCTGCTCCATGCACATACATCGCAACTCTGCGTTAGGAACACATTGTCTTCACTATGCGTTAGGAACACACTGTTTTCACTATGCGTTAAGAACACACTGTCTTCACTCTGCATTAGGAACACACTGTCTTCACTCTGCTCTAGGAACACACTTTCTTCACTCTGCTCCATGCACATACACCGCAACTCTGCGTTAGGAACACACTGTCTTCACTCTGTGTTAGGAACACACTGTCTTCATTCTGCTCTAGGAACACACTGTCTTAACTCTGCATTAGGAACACACTGTCTTCACTCTGCATTAGGAAAACACTGTCTTCACTCTGCATTAGGAACACACTGTCTTCACTCTGCATTAGGAACACACTGTCTTCACTCTGATTTAGGAACACTGTCGTCACTCTGCTCAAGGAACTCACTGTCTTAACTCTGAATTAGGAACACACTGTCTTCACTCTTCTCTAGGAACACACTGTCTTCACTCTTCTCTAGGAACACACTGTCTTCACTCTGCTCCATGCACAAACTTCGCAATTCTGCGTTAGGTACACACTGTCTTCACTATGCGTTAGGAACACACTGTCTTCACTCTGCTCTAGGAACACACTGTCTTCACTCTGTGTTAGGAACACTCTGTCTTCATTCTGCTCTAGGAACACACTATCTTCACTCTGCGTAAGAACATACTGTCTTTATTCTGCTCTAGGAACACACTGTCTTCAACTCTGCATTAGGAACACACTGTCTTCACTCTGCGTTAGGAAAAAACTGTCTTCACTCTGCTCTAGGAACACACTGTCTTCACTCTGCTGCCTGCACATACACAGCAACTCTGCGTTAGGAACACGCTGTTTTCACTCTACGTTAGGAACATACTGTCTTCCCTCTACTTTAGGAACACACTATCTTCACTCTGATTCATGCACATACACCACAACTCTGCGTTAGGAACACACTGTCTTCACTCTGCATTAGGAACACACTGTCTTCACTCTGCATTAGGAACACACTGTCTTCACTCTGCATTAGGAACACACTGTCTTCACTCTGCTCCATGCACATACACCACAACTCTGCGTTAGGGACACACTGTCTTCACTCTGAATTAGAAACACACTGTCTTCACTCTGCATTAGGAACACACTGTCGTCACTCTGCATTAGGAACACACTGTCTTCACTATGCGTTAGGAACACACTGCCTTCACTATGCGTTAGGAACACACTGTCTTCACTCTGCGTTAGGAACACACTGTCTTCACTCTGCGTTAGGAACAAACTGTCTTCACTCTGCTCTAGGAACACAGTGTCTTCACATTTCTCCTTGCAAATACAGCGCAACTCTGCGTTAGGAACACATTGTCTTCACTCTGCATTAGGAACATAGTGTCTTCAGTCTGCTTTAGTAACACACCCTCTTCACTCTGCTTCATGCACATACACCACAACTCTGCTTTAGGAACACACTGTCTTCACTCTGCTTTAGGAACACACTGTCTTCACTCTGCATTAGGAACACACTGTCTTCATTCTGCATTAGGAACACACAGTCTTCACTCTGCTCCATGCACATACACCACAACTCTGCGTTAGGAACACACTGTCTTCACTCTGTGTTAGGAACACTCTGTCTTCATTCTGCTCTAGGAACACACTATCTTCACTCTGCGTTATAACTCACTGTCTTCACTGTGTGTTAGGAACACTCTGGCTTCATTCTGCTCTAGGAACACACTATCTTCCCTTTGCTTTAGGAACATACTGTCTTTACTCTGCTCTAGGAACACACTATCTTAACTCTGCATTAGGAACACACTGTCTTCACTCTGCATTAGGAACACACTGTCTTCACTCTGATTTAGGAACACTGTCATCACTCTGCTCTAGGAACTCACTGTCTTCACTCTGAATTAGGAACACACTGTCTTCACTCTGCTCCATGCACATACATCGCAACTCTGCGTTAGGAACACATTGTCTTCACTATGCGTTAGGAACACACTGTTTTCACTATGCGTTAAGAACACACTGTCTTCACTCTGCATTAGGAACACACTGTCTTCACTCTGCTCCATGGACATACACCGCAACTCTGCGTTAGGAACACACTGTCTTCACTCTGCTCCATGCACATACTTCGCAACTCTGCATTAGGAACGCACTGTATTTACTCTGCGTTAAAAACACACTGTCTTCATTCTGCTCTACGAACTCACTGTCTTCACTATGCGTTAGGAACACACTGTCTTCACTCTGCTCTAGGAACACGCTGTCTTCACTCTGCTCAATGCACATACACCGCAACTCTGCGTTAGAAAAACACTGTCTTCACTATGCGTTAGGAACATACTGTCTTCACTATGCGTTAGGAACACACTGTCTTCACTATGCGTTAGGAACACACTGCGTTCACTATGCGTTGGAACACACTGTCTTCACTCTGCATTAGGAACACTCTGTCTTCACTCTGCGTTAGGAAAAAACTGTCTTCACTCTGCTCTAGGAACACACTGTCTTCACTCTGCACCTTGCACATACACAGCAACTCTGCATTAGGAACACACTGTCTTCACTCTGATTTAGGAACACTGTCATCACTCTGCTCTAGGAACTCACTGTCTTCACTCTGAATTAGGAACACACTGTCTTCACTCTGCTCCATGCACATACATCGCAACTCTGCGTTAGGAACACATTGTCTTCACTATGCGTTAGGAACACACTGTTTTCACTATGCGTTAAGAACACACTGTCTTCACTCTGCATTAGGAACACACTGTCTTCACTCTGCTCCATGGACATACACCGCAACTCTGCGTTAGGAACACACTGTCTTCACTCTGCTCCATGCACATACTTCGCAACTCTGCATTAGGAACGCACTGTATTTATTCTGCGTTAAAAACACACTGTCTTCATTCTGCTCTACGAACTCACTGTCTTCACTATGCGTTAGGAACACACTGTCTTCACTCTGCTCTAGGAACACGCTGTCTTCACTCTGCTCAATGCACATACACCGCAACTCTGCGTTAGAAAAACACTGTCTTCACTATGCGTTAGGAACATACTGTCTTCACTATGCGTTAGGAACACACTGTCTTCACTATGCGTTAGGAACACACTGCGTTCACTATGCGTTAGGAACACACTGTCTTCACTCTGCATTAGGAACACACTGTCTTCACTCTGCGTTAGGAAAAAACTGTCTTCACTCTGCTCTAGGAACACACTGTCTTCACTCTGCACCTTGCACATACACAGCAACTCTGCATTAGGAACACACTGTCTTCACTCTGCATTAGGAACATACTGTCTTCACTCTACTTTAGGAACACACTCTCTTCACTCTGCATTAGGAACACACTGTCTTCACTCTGCTCTAGGAACACACTGTCTTCACTCTGCTCCATGCACATACTTCGCAAATCTGCGTTAGGAACGCACTGCCTTCATTCTGCGTTAAGAACACACTATCTTCATTCTCCTCCATGAACACACTGTCTTCACTCTGCATTAGGAACACACTGTCTTCACTCTGCTCTAGAAACACACTGTCTTCACTCTGCTCCATGCACATACACAACAACTCTGCGTTAGGGACACACTGTCTTCACTCTACGTTAGGAACACACTGTCTTCACTCTGCATTAAGAACACACTGTCTTCACTCTGCATTAGGAACACACTGTCTTCACTATGCGTTAGGAACACAATGCCTTCACTATGCAATAGGAACACACTGTCTTCACTCTGCTTTAGGAACACACAGTCTTCACTCTGCTCTAGGAACACACTGTCTTCACTCTGCATTAGGAACATACTGTCTTCACTCTGCTCTAGAAACACACTGTCTTCACTCTGCTCCATGCACATACACCACAACTCTGCGTTAGGAACGCACTGTCTTCACTCTGAGTTAAGAACACACTGCCTTCATTCTGCTGTACGAACACACTGTTTTTACTCTGCGTTAGGAACACATTGTCTTCACTATGCATTAGGAACAGACTGTTTTCACTATGCGTTAAGAACACACTGTCTTCACTCTGCTCCTTGCACATACACAGCAACTCTGCGTGAGGAACACACTGTTTTCACTCTACGTTAGGAACATACTGTCTTCCCTCTTCTTTAGGAACACACTCTCTTCACTCTGATTCATGCACATACACCACAACTCTGCGTTAGGAACACACTGTCTTCACTCTGCATTAGGAACACACTGTCTTCACTCTGCATTAGGAACACACTGTCTTCACTCTGCATTAGGAACACACTGTCTTCACTCTGCTCCATGCACATACACCACAACTCTGCGTTAGGGACACACTGTCTTCACTCTGCATTAGAAAAACACTGTCTTCACTCTGCATTAGGAACACACTGTCGTCACTCTGCATTAGGAACACACTGTCTTCACTATGCGTTAGGAACACACTGCCTTCACTATGCGTTAGGAACACACTGTCTTCACTCTGCGTTAGGAACACACTGTCTTCACTCTGCGTTAGGAACAAAGTGTCTTCACTCTGCTTTAGGAACACACTGTCTTCACACTGCTCCTTGCAAATACAGCACCACTCTGCGTTAGGAACACACTGTCTTCACTCTGCGTTAGGAACATACTGTCTACACTCTGCTTTAGTAACACACTCTCTTCACTCTGCTTCATGCACATACACCACAACTCTGCGTTAGAAACACACTGTCTTCACTCTGCATTAGGAACACACTGTCTTCACTCCGCGTTAGGAACATACTGTGTTTACTCTGCTCTAGGAACACACTGTCTTAACTCTGCATTAGGAACACACTGTCTTCACTCTGCATTAGGAACACACTGTCTTCACTCTGATTTAGGAACACTGTCATCACTCTACTCTAGGAACTCACTGTCTTCACTCTGAATTAGGAACACACTGTCTTCACTCTGCTCCATGCACATACTTCGCAAGTCTGCATTAGGAACGCACTGTATTTACTCTGCGTTAAAAACACACTGTCTTCATTCTGCTCTACGAACACACTGTCTTCACTATGCGTTAGGAACACACTGTCTTCACTCTTCTCTAGGAACACGCTGTCTTCACTCTGCTCAATGCACATACACCGCAACTCTGCGTTAGGAAAACACTGTCTTCACTATGCGTTAGGAACATACTGTCTTCACTATGCGTTAGGAACACACTGTCTTCACTATGCGTTAGGAACACACTGCGTTCACTATGCGTTAGGAACACACTGTCTTCACTCTGCATTAGGAACACACTGTCTTCACTCTGCGTTAGGAAAAAACTGTCTTCACTCTGCTCTAGGAAAACACTGTCTTCACTCTGCTCCTTGCACATACACAGCAACTCTGCATTAGGAACACACTGTCTTCACTCTGCATGAGGAACATACTGTCTTCACTCTACTTTAGGAACACACTCTCTTCACTCTGCATTAGGAACACACTGTCTTCACTCTGAGTTAAGAACACACTGCCTTCATTCTGCTGTACGAACACACTGTTTTTACTCTGCGTTAGGAACACATTGTCTTCACTATGCGTTAGGAACACACTGTTTTCACTATGCGTTAAGAACACACTGTCTTCACTCTGCATTAGGAACACACTGTCTTCACTCTGCTCTAGGAACACACTGTCTTCACTCTGCTCCATGCACATACACCGCAACTCTGCGTTAGGAACACACTGTCTTCACTCTGTGTTAGGAACACACTGTCTTCATTCTGCTCTAGGAACACACTGTCTTAACTCTGCATTAGGAACACACTGTCTTCACTCTGCATTAGGAACACACTGTCTTCACTCTGATTTAGGAACACTGTCGTCACTCTGCACAAGGAACTCACTGTCTTAACTCTGAATTAGGAACACACTGTCTTCACTCTTCTCTAGGAACACACTGTCTTCACTCTTCTCTCAGAACACACTGTCTTCACTCTGCTCCATGCACAAACTTCGCAATTCTGCGTTAGGAACACACTGTCTTCACTATGCGTTAGGAACACACTGTCTTCACTCTGCTCTAGGAACACACTGTCTTCACTCTGTGTTAGGAACACTCTGTCTTCATTCTGCTCTAGGAACACACTATCTTCACTCTGCGTTAGGAACATACTGTCTTTATTCTGCTCTAGGAACACACTGTCTTCAACTCTGCAGTAGGAACACACTGTCTTCACTCTGCGTTAGGAAAAAACTGTCTTCACTCTGCTCTAGGAACACACTGTCTTCACTCTGCTGCCTGCACATACACAGCAACTCTGCGTTAGGAACACACTGTTTTCACTCTACGTTAGGAACATACTGTCTTCCCTCTACTTTAGGAACACACTCTCTTCACTCTGATTCATGCACATACACCACAACTCTGCGTTAGGAACCCACTGTCTTCACTATGCGTTAGGAACACACTGCCTTCACTATGCGTTAGGAACACACTGTCTTCACTCTGCGTTAGGAACACACTGTCTTCACTCTGCGTTAGGAACTAACTGTCTTCACTCTGCTCTAGGAACACACTGTCTTCACATTGCTCCTTGCAAATACAGCGCAACTCTGCGTTAGGAACACACTGTCTTCACTCTGCATTAGGAACATAGTGTCTTTACTCTGCTTTAGTAACACACCCTCTTCACTCTGCTTCATGCACATACACCACAACTCTGCTTTAGGAACACACTGTCTTCACTCTGCATTAGGAACACACTGTCTTCACTCTGCATTAGGAACACACTGTCTTCATTCTGCATTAGGAACACACAGTCTTCACTCTGCTCTAGGAACACACTGTCTTCACTCTGCTCCATGCACATACACCACAACTCTGCGTTAGGAACACACTGTCTTCACTCTGTGTTAGGAACACTCTGTCTTCATTCTGCTCTAGGAACACACTATCTTCACTCTGCGTTATAACACACTGTCTTCACTCTGTGTTAGGAACACTCTGTCTTCATTCTGCTCTAGGAACACACTATCTTCCCTTTGCGTTAGGAACATACTGTCTTTACTCTGCTCTAGGAACACACTGTCTTAACTCTGCATTAGGAACACACTGTCTTCACTCTGCATTAGGAACACACTGTCTTCACTCTGATTTAGGAACACTGTCATCACTCTGCTCTAGGAACTCACGGTCTTCACTCTGAATTAGGAACACACTGTCTTCACTCTGCTCCATGCACATACATCGCAACTCTGCGTTAGGAACACATTGTCTTCACTATGCGTTACAAACACACTGTTTTCACTATGCGTTAAGAACACACTGTCTTCACTCTGCATTAGGAACACACTGTCTTCACTCTGCTCTAGTAACACACTGTCTTCACTCTGCTCCATGCACATACACCGCAACTCTGCGTTAGGAACACACTGTCTTCACTCTGTGTTAGGAACACACTGTCTTCATTCTGCTCTAGGAACACACTGTCTTAACTCTGCATTAGGAACACACTGTCTTCACTCTGCATTAGGAAAACACTGTCTTCACTCTGCATTAGGAACACACTGTCTTCACTCTGCATTAGGAACACACTGTCTTCACTCTGATTTAGGAACACTGTCGTCACTCTGCTCAAGGAACTCACTGTCTTAACTCTGAATTAGGAACACACTGTCTTCCCTCTTCTCTAGGAACACACTGTCTTCACTCTTCTCTAGGAACACACTGCTCTTCACTCTGCTCCATGCACAAACTTCGCAATTCTGCGTTAGAAACACACTGTCCTCACTATGCGTTAGGAACACACTGTCTTCACTCTGCTCTAGGAACACACTGTCTTCACTCTGTGTTAGGAACACTCTGTCTTCATTCTGCTCTAGGAACACACTATCTTCACTCTGCGTTAGGAACATACTGTCTTTATTCTGCTCTAGGAACACACTGTCTTCAACTCTGCATTAGGAACACACTGTCTTCACTCTGCGTTAGGAAAAAACTGTCTTCACTCTGCTCTAGGAACACACTGTCTTCACTCTGCTGCCTGCACATACACAGCAACTCTGCGTTAGGAACACACTGTTTTCACTCTACGTTAGGAACATACTGTCTTCCCTCTACTTTAGGAACACACACTCTTCACTCTGATTCATGCACATACACCACAACTCTGCGTTAGGAACACACTGTCTTCACTCTGCATTAGGAACACACTGTCTTGACTCTGCATTAGGAACACACTGTCTTCACTCTGCATTAGGAACACACTGTCTTCACTCTGCTCCATGCACATACACCACAACTCTGCGTTAGGGACACACTGTCTTCACTGTGAATTAGAAACACACTGTCTTCACACTGCATTAGGAACACACTGTCGTCACTCTGCATTAGGAACACACTGTCTTCACTATGCGTTAGGAACACACTGCCTTCACTATGCGTTAGGAACACACTGTCTTCACTCTGCGTTAGGAACACACTGTCTTCACTCTGCGTTAGGAACAAACTGTCTTCACTCTGCTCTAGGAACACACTGTCTTCACATTGCTCCTTGCAAATACAGCGCAACTCTCCGTTAGGAACACACTGTCTTCACTCTGCATTAGGAACATAGTGTCTTCACTCTGCTTTAGTAACACACCCTCTTCACTCTGCTTCATGCACATACACCACAACTCTGCTTTAGGAACACACTGTCTTCACTCTGCATTAGGAACACACTGTCTTCACTCTGCATTAGGAACACACTGTCTTCATTCTGCTTTAGGAACACAGAGTCTTCACTCTGCTCTAGGAACACACTGTCTTCACTCTGCTCCATGCACATAAACCACAACTCTGCGTTAGGAACACACTGTCTTCACTCTGTGTTAGGAAAACTCTGTCTTCATTCTGCTCTAGGAACACACTATCTTCACTCTGCGTTATAACACACTGTCTTCACTGTGTGTTAGGAACACTCTGGCTTCATTCTGCTCTAGGAACACACTATCTTCCCTTTGCGTTAGGAAAATACTGTCTTTACTCTGCTCTAGGAACACACTATCTTAACTCTGCATTAGGAAGACACTGTCTTCACTCTGCATTAGGAACACACTGTCTTCACTCTGATTTAGGAACACTGTCATCACTCTGCTCTACGAACTCACTGTCTTCACTCTGAATTAGGAACACACTGTCTTCACTCTGCTCCATGCACATACATCGCAACTCTGCGTTAGGAACACATTGTCTTCACTATGCGTTAGGAACACACTGTTTTCACTATGCGTTAAGAACACACTGTCTTCACTCTGCATTAGGAACACACTGTCTTCACTCTGCTCTAGGAACACACTGTCTTCACTCTGCTCCATGGACATACACCGCAACTCTGCGTTAGGAACACACTGTCTTCACTCTGCTCCATGCACATACTTCGCAACTCTGCATTAGGAACGCACTGTATTTACTCTGCGTTAAAAACACACTGTCTTCATTCTGCTCTACGAACTCACTGTCTTCACTATGCGTTAGGAACACACTGTCTTCACTCTGCTCTAGGAACACGCTGTCTTCACTCTGCTCAATGCACATACACCGCAACTCTGCATTAGGAAAACACTGTCTTCACTATGCGTTAGGAACATACTGTCTTCACTATGCGTTAGGAACACACTGTCTTCACTATGCGTTAGGAACACACTGCGTTCACTATGCGTTAGGAACACACTGTCTTCACTCTGCATTAGGAACACACTGTCTTCACTCTGCGTTAGGAAAAAACTGTCTTCACTCTGCTCTAGGAACACACTGTCTTCACTCTGCACCTTGCACATACACAGCAACTCTGCATTAGGAACACACTGTCTTCACTCTGCATTAGGAACATACTGTCTTCACTCTACTTTAGGAACACACTCTCTTCACTCTGCATTAGGAACACACTGTCTTCACTCTGCTCTAGGAACACACTGTCTTCACTCTGCTCCATGCACATACTTCGCAACTCTGCGTTAGGAACGCACTGCCTTCATTCTGCGTTAAGAACACACTATCTTCATTCTGCTCCATGAACACACTGTCTTCACTCTGCATTAGGAACACACTGTCTTCACTCTGCTCTAGAAACACACTGTCTTCACTCTGCTCCATGCACATACACCACAACTCTGCGATAGGGACACACTGTCTTCACTCTACGTTAGGAACACACTGTCTTCACTCTGCATTAAGAACACACTGTCTTCACTCTGCATTAGGAACACACTGTCTTCACTATGCGTTAGGAACACAATGCCTTCACTATGCCATAGGAACACACTGTCTTCACTCTGCGTTAGGAATACACTGTCTTCACTCTGCGTTAGGAACAAACTGTCTTCACTCTGCTCTAGGAACACACTGTCTTCACACTGCTCCTTGCAAATACAGCGCAACTCTGCATTAGGAACACACTGTCTTCACTCTGCGTTAGGAACATACTGTCTTCCCTCTACTTTAGGAACACACTCTCTTCACTCTGATTCATGCACATACACCACAACTCTGCGTTAGGAACCCACTGTCTTCACTATGCGTTAGGAACACACTGCCTTCACTATGCGTTAGGAACACACTGTCTTCACTCTGCGTTAGGAACACACTGTCTTCACTCTGCGTTAGGAACTAACTGTCTTCACTCTGCTCTAGGAACACACTGTCTTCACATTGCTCCTTGCAAATACAGCGCAACTCTGCGTTAGGAACACACTGTCTTCACTCTGCATTAGGAACATAGTGTCTTCACTCTGCTTTAGTAACACACCCTCTTCACTCTGCTTCATGCACATACACCACAACTCTGCTTTAGGAACACACTGTCTTCACTCTGCATTAGGAACACACTGTCTTCACTCTGCATTAGGAACACACTGTCTTCATTCTGCATTAGGAACACACTGTCTTCACTCTGCTCTAGGAACACACTGTCTTCACTCTGCTCCATGCACATACACCACAACTCTGCGTTAGGAACACACTGTCTTCACTCTGTGTTAGGAACACTCTGTCTTCATTCTGCTCTAGGAACACACTATCTTCACTCTGCGTTATAACACACTGTCTTCACTCTGTGTTAGGAACACTCTGTCTTCATTCTGCTCTAGGAACACACTATCTTCCCTTTGCGTTAGGAACATACTGTCTTTACTCTGCTCTAGGAACACACTGTCTTAACTCTGCATTAGGAACACACTGTCATCACTCTGCATTAGGAACACACTGTCTTCACTCTGATTTAGGAACACTGTCATCACTCTGCTCTAGGAACTCACTGTCTTCACTCTGAATTAGGAACACACTGTCTTCACTCTGCTCCATGCACATACATCGCAACTCTGCGTTAGGAACACATTGTCTTCACTATGCGTTACAAACACACTGTTTTCACTATGCGTTAAGAACACACTGTCTTCACTCTGCATTAGGAACACACTGTCTTCACTCTGCTCTAGTAACACACTGTCTTCACTCTGCTCCATGCACATACACCGCAACTCTGCGTTAGGAACACACTGTCTTCACTCTGTGTTAGGAACACACTGTCTTCATTCTGCTCTAGGAACACACTGTCTTAACTCTGCATTAGGAACACACTGTCTTCACTCTGCATTAGGAAAACACTGTCTTCACTCTGCATTAGGAACACACTGTCTTCACTCTGCATTAGGAACACACTGTCTTCACTCTGATTTAGGAACACTGTCGTCACTCTGCTCAAGGAACTCACTGTCTTAACTCTGAATTAGGAACACACTGTCTTCCCTCTTCTCTAGGAACCCACTGTCTTCACTCTTCTCTAGGAACACACTGTCTTCACTCTGCTCCATGCACAAACTTCGCAATTCTGCGTTAGAAACACACTGTCCTCACTATGCGTTAGGAACACACTGTCTTCACTCTGCTCTAGGAACACACTGTCTTCACTCTGTGTTAGGAACACTCTGTCTTCATTCTGCTCTAGGAACACACTATCTTCACTCTGCGTTAGGAACATACTGTCTTTATTCTGCTCTAGGAACACACTGTCTTCAACTCTGCATTAGGAACACACTGTCTTCACTCTGCGTTAGGAAAAAACTGTCTTCACTCTGCTCTAGGAACACACTGTCTTCACTCTGCTGACTGCACATACACAGCAACTCTGCGTTAGGAACACACTGTTTTCACTCTACGTTAGGAACATACTGTCTTCCCTCTACTTTAGGAACACACTGTCTTCACTCTGATTCATGCACATACACCACAACTCTGCGTTAGGAACACACTGTCTTCACTCTGCATTAGGAACACACTGTCTTGACTCTGCATTAGGAACACACTGTCTTCACTCTGCATTAGGAACACACTGTCTTCACTCTGCTCCATGCACATACACCACAACTCTGCGTTAGGGACACACTGTCTTCACTGTGAATTAGAAACACACTGTCTTCACACTGCATTAGGAACACACTGTCGTCACTCTGCATTAGGAACACACTGTCTTCACTATGCGTTAGGAACACACTGCCTTCACTATGCGTTAGGAACACACTGTCTTCACTCTGCGTTAGGAACACACTGTCTTCACTCTGCGTTAGGAACAAACTGTCTTCACTCTGCTCTAGGAACACACTGTCTTCACATTGCTCCTTGCAAATACAGCGCAACTCTGCGTTAGGAACACACTGTCTTCACTCTGCATTAGGAACATAGTGTCTTCACTCTGCTTTAGTAACACACCCTCTTCACTCTGCTTCATGCACATACACCACAACTCTGCTTTAGGAACACACTGTCTTCACTCTGCATTAGGAACACACTGTCTTCACTCTGCATTAGGAACACACTGTCTTCATTCTGCTTTAGGAACACAGAGTCTTCACTCTGCTCTAGGAACACACTGTCTTCACTCTGCTCCATGCACATAAACCACAACTCTGCGTTAGGAACACACTGTCTTCACTCTGTGTTAGGAAAACTCTGTCTTCATTCTGCTCTAGGAACACACTATCTTCACTCTGCGTTATAACACACTGTCTTCACTGTGTGTTAGGAACACTCTGGCTTCATTCTGCTCTAGGAACACACTATCTTCCCTTTGCGTTAGGAAAATACTGTCTTTACTCTGCTCTAGGAACACACTATCTTAACTCTGCATTAGGAAGACACTGTCTTCACTCTGCATTAGGAACACACTGTCTTCACTCTGATTTAGGAACACTGTCATCACTCTGCTCTACGAACTCACTGTCTTCACTCTGAATTAGGAACACACTGTCTTCACTCTGCTCCATGCACATACATCGCAACTCTGCGTTAGGAACACATTGTCTTCACTATGCGTTAGGAACACACTGTTTTCACTATGCGTTAAGAACACACTGTCTTCACTCTGCATTAGGAACACACTGTCTTCACTCTGCTCTAGGAACACACTGTCTTCACTCTGCTCCATGGACATACACCGCAACTCTGCGTTAGGAACACACTGTCTTCACTCTGCTCCATGCACATACTTCGCAACTCTGCATTAGGAACGCACTGTATTTACACTGCGTTAAAAACACACTGTCTTCATTCTGCTCTACGAACTCACTGTCTTCACTATGCGTTAGGAACACACTGTCTTCACTCTGCTCTAGGAACACGCTGTCTTCTCTCTGCTCAATGCACATATACCGCAACTCTGCATTAGGAAAACACTGTCTTCACTATGCGTTAGGAAAAAACTGTCTTCACTCTGCTCTAGGAACACACTGTCTTCACTCTGCACCTTGCACATACACAGCAACTCTGCATTAGGAACACACTGTCTTCACTCTGCATTAGGAACATACTGTCTTCACTCTACTTTAGGAACACACTCTCTTCACTCTGCATTAGGAACACACTGTCTTCACTCTGCTCTAGGAACACACTGTCTTCACTCTGCTCCATGCACATACTTCGCAACTCTGCGTTAGGAACGCACTGCCTTCATTCTGCGTTAAGAACACACTATCTTCATTCTGCTCCATGAACACACTGTCTTCACTCTGCATTAGGAACACACTGTCTTCACTCTGCTCTAGAAACACACTGTCTTCACTCTGCTCCATGCACATACACCACAACTCTGCGATAGGGACACACTGTCTTCACTCTACGTTAGGAACACACTGTCTTCACTCTGCATTAAGAACACACTGTCTTCACTCTGCATTAGGAACACACTGTCTTCACTATGCGTTAGGAACACAATGCCTTCACTATGCCATAGGAACACACTGTCTTCACTCTGCGTTAGGAATACACTGTCTTCACTCTGCGTTAGGAACAAACTGTCTTCACTCTGCTCTAGGAACACACTGTCTTCACACTGCTCCTTGCAAATACAGCGCAACTCTGCATTAGGAACACACTGTCTTCACTCTGCGTTAGGAACATACTGTCTTCACTCTGCTTTAGGAACACACTGTCTTCACTCTGCTCCATGCACATACATCACAACTCTGCGTTAGGGACACACTGTCTTCACTCTGCATTAGGAACACACTGTCTTCACTCTGCATTAGGAACACACTGTCTTCACTCTGCATTAGGAACACACTGTCTTCACTATGCGTTAGGAACACACTGCATTCACTATGCGTTAGGAACACACTGTCTTCACTCTGCGTTAGGAACACACTGTCTTCACTCTGCGTTAGGAACTAACTGTCTTCACTCTGCTCTAGGAACACACTGTCTTCACATTGCTCCTTGCAAATACAGCGCAACTCTGCGTTAGGAACACACTGTCTTCACTCTGCATTAGGAACATAGTGTCTTCACTCTGCTTTAGTAACACACCCTCTTCACTCTGCTTCATGCACATACACCACAACTCTGCTTTAGGAACACACTGTCTTCACTCTGCATTAGGAACACACTGTCTTCACTCTGCATTAGGAACACACTGTCTTCATTCTGCATTAGGAACACACTGTCTTCACTCTGCTCTAGGAACACACTGTCTTCACTCTGCTCCATGCACATACACCACAACTCTGCGTTAGGAACACACTGTCTTCACTCTGTGTTAGGAACACTCTGTCTTCATTCTGCTCTAGGAACACACTATCTTCACTCTGCGTTATAACACACTGTCTTCACTCTGTGTTAGGAACACTCTGTCTTCATTCTGCTCTAGGAACACACTATCTTCCCTTTGCGTTAGGAACATACTGTCTTTACTCTGCTCTAGGAACACACTGTCTTAACTCTGCATTAGGAACACACTGTCATCACTCTGCATTAGGAACACACTGTCTTCACTCTGATTTAGGAACACTGTCATCACTCTGCTCTAGGAACTCACTGTCTTCACTCTGAATTAGGAACACACTGTCTTCACTCTGCTCCATGCACATACATCGCAACTCTGCGTTAGGAACACATTGTCTTCACTATGCGTTACAAACACACTGTTTTCACTATGCGTTAAGAACACACTGTCTTCACTCTGCATTAGGAACACACTGTCTTCACTCTGCTCTAGTAACACACTGTCTTCACTCTGCTCCATGCACATACACCGCAACTCTGCGTTAGGAACACACTGTCTTCACTCTGTGTTAGGAACACACTGTCTTCATTCTGCTCTAGGAACACACTGTCTTAACTCTGCATTAGGAACACACTGTCTTCACTCTGCATTAGGAAAACACTGTCTTCACTCTGCATTAGGAACACACTGTCTTCACTCTGCATTAGGAACACACTGTCTTCACTCTGATTTAGGAACACTGTCGTCACTCTGCTCAAGGAACTCACTGTCTTAACTCTGAATTAGGAACACACTGTCTTCCCTCTTCTCTAGGAACCCACTGTCTTCACTCTTCTCTAGGAACACACTGTCTTCACTCTGCTCCATGCACAAACTTCGCAATTCTGCGTTAGAAACACACTGTCCTCACTATGCGTTAGGAACACACTGTCTTCACTCTGCTCTAGGAACACACTGTCTTCACTCTGTGTTAGGAACACTCTGTCTTCATTCTGCTCTAGGAACACACTATCTTCACTCTGCGTTAGGAACATACTGTCTTTATTCTGCTCTAGGAACACACTGTCTTCAACTCTGCATTAGGAACACACTGTCTTCACTCTGCGTTAGGAAAAAACTGTCTTCACTCTGCTCTAGGAACACACTGTCTTCACTCTGCTGACTGCACATACACAGCAACTCTGCGTTAGGAACACACTGTTTTCACTCTACGTTAGGAACATACTGTCTTCCCTCTACTTTAGGAACACACTGTCTTCACTCTGATTCATGCACATACACCACAACTCTGCGTTAGGAACACACTGTCTTCACTCTGCATTAGGAACACACTGTCTTGACTCTGCATTAGGAACACACTGTCTTCACTCTGCATTAGGAACACACTGTCTTCACTCTGCTCCATGCACATACACCACAACTCTGCGTTAGGGACACACTGTCTTCACTGTGAATTAGAAACACACTGTCTTCACACTGCATTAGGAACACACTGTCGTCACTCTGCATTAGGAACACACTGTCTTCACTATGCGTTAGGAACACACTGCCTTCACTATGCGTTAGGAACACACTGTCTTCACTCTGCGTTAGGAACACACTGTCTTCACTCTGCGTTAGGAACAAACTGTCTTCACTCTGCTCTAGGAACACACTGTCTTCACATTGCTCCTTGCAAATACAGCGCAACTCTGCGTTAGGAACACACTGTCTTCACTCTGCATTAGGAACATAGTGTCTTCACTCTGCTTTAGTAACACACCCTCTTCACTCTGCTTCATGCACATACACCACAACTCTGCTTTAGGAACACACTGTCTTCACTCTGCATTAGGAACACACTGTCTTCACTCTGCATTAGGAACACACTGTCTTCATTCTGCTTTAGGAACACAGAGTCTTCACTCTGCTCTAGGAACACACTGTCTTCACTCTGCTCCATGCACATAAACCACAACTCTGCGTTAGGAACACACTGTCTTCACTCTGTGTTAGGAAAACTCTGTCTTCATTCTGCTCTAGGAACACACTATCTTCACTCTGCGTTATAACACACTGTCTTCACTGTGTGTTAGGAACACTCTGGCTTCATTCTGCTCTAGGAACACACTATCTTCCCTTTGCGTTAGGAAAATACTGTCTTTACTCTGCTCTAGGAACACACTATCTTAACTCTGCATTAGGAAGACACTGTCTTCACTCTGCATTAGGAACACACTGTCTTCACTCTGATTTAGGAACACTGTCATCACTCTGCTCTACGAACTCACTGTCTTCACTCTGAATTAGGAACACACTGTCTTCACTCTGCTCCATGCACATACATCGCAACTCTGCGTTAGGAACACATTGTCTTCACTATGCGTTAGGAACACACTGTTTTCACTATGCGTTAAGAACACACTGTCTTCACTCTGCATTAGGAACACACTGTCTTCACTCTGCTCTAGGAACACACTGTCTTCACTCTGCTCCATGGACATACACCGCAACTCTGCGTTAGGAACACACTGTCTTCACTCTGCTCCATGCACATACTTCGCAACTCTGCATTAGGAACGCACTGTATTTACACTGCGTTAAAAACACACTGTCTTCATTCTGCTCTACGAACTCACTGTCTTCACTATGCGTTAGGAACACACTGTCTTCACTCTGCTCTAGGAACACGCTGTCTTCTCTCTGCTCAATGCACATATACCGCAACTCTGCATTAGGAAAACACTGTCTTCACTATGCGTTAGGAAAAAACTGTCTTCACTCTGCTCTAGGAACACACTGTCTTCACTCTGCACCTTGCACATACACAGCAACTCTGCATTAGGAACACACTGTCTTCACTCTGCATTAGGAACATACTGTCTTCACTCTACTTTAGGAACACACTCTCTTCACTCTGCATTAGGAACACACTGTCTTCACTCTGCTCTAGGAACACACTGTCTTCACTCTGCTCCATGCACATACTTCGCAACTCTGCGTTAGGAACGCACTGCCTTCATTCTGCGTTAAGAACACACTATCTTCATTCTGCTCCATGAACACACTGTCTTCACTCTGCATTAGGAACACACTGTCTTCACTCTGCTCTAGAAACACACTGTCTTCACTCTGCTCCATGCACATACACCACAACTCTGCGATAGGGACACACTGTCTTCACTCTACGTTAGGAACACACTGTCTTCACTCTGCATTAAGAACACACTGTCTTCACTCTGCATTAGGAACACACTGTCTTCACTATGCGTTAGGAACACAATGCCTTCACTATGCCATAGGAACACACTGTCTTCACTCTGCGTTAGGAATACACTGTCTTCACTCTGCGTTAGGAACAAACTGTCTTCACTCTGCTCTAGGAACACACTGTCTTCACACTGCTCCTTGCAAATACAGCGCAACTCTGCATTAGGAACACACTGTCTTCACTCTGCGTTAGGAATATACTGTCTTCACTCTGCTTTAGGAACACACTGTCTTCACTCTGCTCCATGCACATACATCACAACTCTGCGTTAGGGACACACTGTCTTCACTCTGCATTAGGAACACACTGTCTTCACTCTGCATTAGGAACACACTGTCTTCACTCTGCATTAGGAACACACTGTCTTCACTATGCGTTAGGAACACACTGCATTCACTATGCGTTAGGAACACACTGTCTTCACTCTGCGTTAGGAACATACTGTCTTCACTCTGCTTTAGGAACACACTGTCTTCACTCTGCGTTAGGAACATACTGTGTTTACTCTGCTCTAGGAACACACTGTCTTAACTCTGCATTAGGAACACACTGTCTTCACTGTGCATTAGGACCACACTGTCTTCACTCTGATTTAGGAACACTGTCATCACTCTGCCCTAGGAACTCACTGTCTTCACTCTGAATTAGGAACACATTGTCTTCACTCTGCTCCATGCACATACTTCGCAACTCTGCATTAGGAACGCACTGTTTTTACTCTGCGTTAAAAACACACTGTCTTCATTCTGCTCTACGAACTCACTGTCTTCACTATGCGTTAGGAACACACTGTCTTCACTCTGCTCTAGGTACACGCTGTCTTCACTCTAATCAATGCACATACACCGCAACTCTGCGTTAGGAAAACACTGTCTTCACTATGCGGTTAGGAACATACTGTCTTCACTATGCGTTAGGAACACACTGTCTTCACTATGCGTTAGGAACACACTGCGTTCACTATGCGTTAGGAACACACTGTCTTCACTCTGCGTTAGGAAAAAACTGTCTTCACTCTGCTCTAGGAACACACTGTCTTCACTCTGCACCTTGCACATACACAGCAACTCTGCATTAGGAACACACTGTCTTCACTCTGCATTAGGAACATACTGTCTTCACTCTGCTCTAGGAACACAATGTCTTAACTCTGCATTAGGAACACACTGTCTTCACTCTGCATAAGGAACACACTGTCTTCACTCTGATTTAGGAACACTGTCATCACTCTGCTCTAGGAACTCACTGTCTTCACTCTGAATTAGGAACACACTGTCTTCACTCTGCTCTAGGAACACACTCTGCTCCATGCACATACATCGCAACTCTGCGTTAGGAACGCACTGTCTTCACTCTGCAGTACGAACACACTGTTTTTACTCTGCGTTAGGAACACAATGTCTTCACTCTGCTCTATAAACACACTGTCTTCACTCTGCTCCATGCACATACACCACAACTCTGCGTTAGGGACACACTGTCTTCACTCTGCATTAAGAACACACTGTCTTCACTCTGCATTAGGAACACACTGTCTTCACTATGCGTTAGGAACACAATGCCTTCACTATTCCATAGGAACACACTGTCTTCACTCTGCGTTAGGAATACACTGTCTTCACTCTGCGTTAGGAACAAACTGTCTTCACTCTTCTCTAGGAACACACTGTCTTCACACTGCTCCTTGCAAATACAGCGCAACTCTGCATTAGGAACACACTGTCTTCACTCTGCGTTAGGAACATACTGTCTTCACTCTGCTTTAGGAACACACTGTCTTCACTCTGCTCCATGCACATACACCTCAACTCTGCGTTAGGGACACACTGTCTTCACTCTGTGTTAGGAACACACTGTCTTCATTCTGCTCTAGGAACACACTGTCTTCACTCTGCATTAGGAACACACTGTCTTCACTCTGCATTAGGAACACACTGTCTTCACTATGCGTTAGGAACACACTGCATTCACTATGCGTTAGGAACACACTGTCTTCACTCTGCGTTAGGAACACACTGTCTTCACTCTGCATTAAGAACACACTGTCTTCACTCTGCATTAGGAACACACTGTCTTCACTATGCGTTAGGAACACAATGCCTTCACTATGCCATAGGAACACACTGTCTTCACTCTGCTTTAGGAACACACTGTCTTCACTCTGCTCCATGCACATACACCACAACTCTGCGTTAGGAACACACTGTCTTCACTCTGCATTAGGAACACACTGTCTTCACTCTGCTCTAGGAACACACTGTCTTCACTCTGCATTAGGAACACACTGTCTTCACTCTGCATTAAGAACACACTGTCTTCACTCTGCATTAGGAACACACTGTCTTCACTATGCGTTAGGAACACAATGCCTTCACTATGCCATAGGAACACACTGTCTTCACTCTGAGTTAGGAACACACTGTCTTCACTCTGCGTTAGGAACAAACTGTCTTCACTCTGCTCTATAAACACACTGTCTTCACACTGCTCCTTGCAAATACAGCGCAACTCTGCATTAGGAACACACTGTCTTCACTCTGCGTTAGGAACATACTGTCTTCACTCTGCTTTAGGAACACACTGTCTTCACTCTGCGTTAGGAACATACTGTGTTTACTCTGCTCTAGGAACACACTGTCTTAACTCTGCATTAGGAACACACTGTCTTCACTGTGCATTAGGACCACACTGTCTTCACTCTGATTTAGGAACACTGTCATCACTCTGCCCTAGGAACTCACTGTCTTCACTCTGAATTAGGAACACACTGTCTTCACTCTGCTAAATGCACATACTTCGCAACTATGCATTAGGAACGCACTGTTTTTACTCTGCGTTAAAAACACACTGTCTTCATTCTGCTCTACGAACTCACTGTCTTCACTATGCGTTAGGAACACACTGTCTTCACTCTGCTCTAGGAACACGCTGTCTTCACTCTGATCAATGCACATACACCGCAACTCTGCGTTAGGAAAACACTGTCTTCACTATGCGTTAGGAACATACTGTCTTCACTATGCGTTAGGAACACACTGTCTTCACTATGCGTTAGGAACACACTGCGTTCACTATGCGTTAGGAACACACTGTCTTCACTCCGCGTAGGAAAAAACTGTCTTCACTCTGCTCTAGGAACACACTGTCTTCACTCTGCACCTTGCACATACACAGCAACTCTGCATTAGGAACAAACTGTCTTCACTCTGCATTAGGAACATACTGTCTTCACTCTGCTCTAGGAACACAATGTCTTAACTCTGCATTAGGAACACACTGTCTTCACTCTGCATTAGGAACACACTGTCTTCACTCTGATTTAGGAACACTGTCATCACTCTGCTCTAGGAACTCACTGTCTTCACTCTGAATTAGGAACACACTGTCTTCACTCTGCTCTAGGAACACACTCTGCTCCATGCACATACATCGCAACTCTGCGTTAGGAACGCACTGTCTTCACTCTGCAGTACGAACACACTGTTTTTACTCTGCGTTAGGAACACAATGTCTTCACTCTGCTCTATAAACACACTGTCTTCACTCTGCTCCATGCACATACACCACAACTCTGCGTTAGGGACACACTGTCTTCACTCTGCATTAAGAACACACTGTCTTCACTCTGCATTAGGAACACACTGTCTTCACTATGCGTTAGGAACACAATGCCTTCACTATTCCATAGGAACACACTGTCTTCACTCTGCGTTAGGAATACACTGTCTTCACTCTGCGTTAGGAACAAACTGTCTTCACTCTTCTCTAGGAACACACTGTCTTCACACTGCTCCTTGCAAATACAGCGCAACTCTGCATTAGGAACACACTGTCTTCACTCTGCGTTAGGAACATACTGTCTTCACTCTGCTTTAGGAACACACTGTCTTCACTCTGCTCCATGCACATACACCTCAACTCTGCGTTAGGGACACACTGTCTTCACTCTGTGTTAGGAACACACTGTCTTCATTCTGCTCTAGGAACACACTGTCTTCACTCTGCATTAGGAACACACTGTCTTCACTCTGCATTAGGAACACACTGTCTTCACTATGCGTTAGGAACACACTGCATTCACTATGCGTTAGGAACACACTGTCTTCACTCTGCGTTAGGAACACACTGTCTTCACTCTGCGTTACGAACAAACTGTCTTCACTCTGCTCGAGGAACACTCTGTCTTCACATTGCTCCTTGCAAATACAGCGCAACTCTGCGTTAGGAACACACTGTCTTCACTCTGCGTTAGGAACATAGTGTCCTCACTCTGCTTTAGTAACACACCCGCTTCACTCTGCTTCATGCACATACACCACAACTCTGCGTTAGGAACACACTGTCTTCACTCTGCATTAGGAACACACTGTCTTCACTCTGCTCTAGGAACACACTCTCTTCACTCTGCATTAGGAACACACTGTCTTCACTCTGCATTAAGAACACACTGTCTTCACTCTGCATTAGGAACACACTGTCTTCACTATGCGTTAGGAACACAATGCCTTCACTATGCCATAGGAACACACTGTCTTCACTCTGCGTTAGGAACACACTGTCTTCACTATGCGTTAGGAACACAATGCCTTCACTATGCCATAGGAACACACTGTCTTCACTCTGCGTTAGGAATACACTGTCTTCACTCTGCGTTAGGAACAAACTGTCTTCACTCTGCTCTAGGAACACACTGTCTTCACTCTGCACCTTGCACATACACAGCAACTCTGCATTAGGAACACACTGTCTTCACTCTGCATTAGGAACATACTGTCTTCACTCTACTTTAGGAACACACTCTCTTCACTCTGCATTAGGAACACACTGTCTTCACTCTGCTCTAGGAACACACTGTCTTCACTCTGATCCATGCACATACTTCGCAACTCTGTGTTAGGAACGCACTGCCTTCACTCTGCGTTAAGAACACACTATCTTCATTCTGCTCTATGAACACACTGTCTTCACTCTGCATTAGGAACACACTGTCTTCACTCTGCTCTAGAAACACACTGTCTTCACTCTGCTCCATGCACATACACCACAACTCTGCGTTAGGGACACACTGTCTTCACTCTACGTTAGGAACACACTGTCTTCACTCTGCATTAAGAACACACTGTCTTCACTCTGCATTAGGAACACACTGTCTTCACTATGCGTTAGGAACACAATGCCTTCACTATGCCATAGAAACACACTGTCTTCACTCTGCGTTAGGAATACACTGTCTTCACTCTGCGTTAGTAACAAACTGTCTTCACTCTGCTCTAGGAACACACTGTCTTCACACTGCTCCTTGCAAATACAGCGCAACTCTGCCTTAGGAACACACAGTCTTCACTCTGCATTAGGAACACACTGTCTTCATTCTGCATTAGGAACACACTGTCTTCACTCTGCTCTAGGAACACACTGTCTTCACTCTGCTCCATGCACATACACCACAACTCTGCGTTAGGAACACACTGTCTTCACTCTGTGTTAGGAACACACTGTCTTCACTCTGTGTTAGGAACACTCTGTCTTCATTCTGCTCTAGGAACACACTATCTTCCCTCTGCGTTAGGAACATACTGTCTTTACTCTGCTCTAGGAACACAATGTCTTAACTCTGCATTAGGAACACACTGTCTTCACTCTGCATTAGGAACACACTGTCTTCACTCTGATTTAGGAACACTGTCATCACTCTGCTCTAGGAACTCACTGTCTTCACTCTGAATTAGGAACACACTGTCTTCACTCTGCTTTAGGAACACACTGTGCTCCATGCACATACATCGCAACTCTGCGTTAGGAACTCACTGTCTTCACTCTGCAGTACGAACACACTGTTTTTACTCTGCGTTAGGAACACAATGTCTTCACTATGCGTTAGGAACACACTGTTTTAACTATGCGTTAAGAACACACTGTTTTCGCTCTGCATTAGGAACACACTGTTTTTACTCTGCGTTAGGAACACAATGTCTTCACTATGCGTTAGGAACACACTGTTTTCACTCTGCATTAGGAACAGACTGTCTTTACTCTGCTCTAGGAACACACTGTCTTCACTCTGCTCCTTGCACATACACAGCAACTCTGCGTTAGGAACACACTGTCTTCACTCTACGTTAGGAACATACTGTCTTCCCTCTACTTTAGGAACACACTCTCTTCACTCTGATTCATGCACATACACCACAACTCTGCGTTAGGAACACACTGTCTTCACTCTGCTCCATGCACATACACCACAACTCTGCGTTAGGGACACATTGTCTTCACTCTGCATTAGGAACACACTGTCTTCACTCTGCATTAGGAACACACTGTCGTCACTCTGCATTAGGAACACACTGTCTTCACTATGCGCTGGGAACACACTGCCTTCACTATGCGTTAGGAACACACTGTCTTCACTCTGCGTTAGGAACACACTGTCTTCACTCTGCGTTAGGAACAAACTGTCTTCACTCTGCTTTAGGAACACACTGTCTTCACACTGCTCCTTGCAAATACAGCACAACTCTGCGTTAGGAACACACTGTCTTTACTCTGCGTTAAGAACACACTATCTTCATTCTGCTCTATGAACACACTGTCTTCACTCTGCATTAGGAACACACTGTCTTCACTCTGCTCTAGAAACACCCTGTCTTCACTCTGCTCCATGCACATACACCACAACTCTGCGTTAGGGACACACTGTCTTCACTCTGCTTTAAGAACACACTGTCTTCACTCTGCATTAGGAACACACTGTCTTCACTATGCGTTAGGAACACAATGCCTTCACTATGCCATAGGAACACACTGTCTTCACTCTGCGTTAGGAATACACTGTCTTCACTCTGCGTTAGGAACAAACTGTCTTCACTCTGCTCTAGGAACACACAGTCTTCACACTGCTCCTTGCAAATACAGCGCAACTCTGCATTAGGAACACACTGTCTTCACTCTGCGTTAGGAACATACTGTCTTCACTCTGCTTTAGGAACACACTGTCTTCACTCTGCTCCATGCACATACACCACAACTCTGCGTTAGGGACACACTGTCTTCACTCTGCATTAGGAACACACTGTCTTCACTCTGCATTAGGAACACACTGTCTTCACTCTGCATTAGGAACACACTGTCTTCACTATGCGTTAGGAACACACTGCATTCACTATGCGTTAGGATCACACTGTCTTCACTCTGCGTTAGGAACACACTGTCTTCACTCTGCGTTAGGAACAAACTGTCTTCACTCTGCTCTAGGAACACTCTGTCTGCACATTGCTCCTTGCAAATACAGCGCAACTCTGCGTTAGGAACACACTGTCTTCACTCTGCGTTAGGAACATAGTGTCTTCACTCTGCTTTAGTAACACACCCGCTTCACTCTGCTTCATGCACATACACCATAACTCTGCGTTAGGAACACACTGTCTTCACTCTGCATTAGGAACACACTGTCTTCACTCTGCTCTAGGAACACACTGTCTTCACTCTGCATTAGGAACACACTGTCTTCACTCTGCATTAAGAACACACTGTCTTCACTCTGCATTAGGAACACACTGTCTTCACTATGCGTTAGGAACACAATGCCTTCACTATTCCATAGGAACACACTGTCTTCACTCTGCGTTAGGAACACACTGTCTTCACTATGCGTTAGGAACACAATGCCTTCACTATGCCATAGGAACACACTGTCTTCACTCTGCGTTAGGAATACACTGTCTTCACTCTGCGTTAGGAACAAACTATCTTCACTCTGCTCTAGGAACACACTGTCTTCACACTGCTCCTTGCAAATAGATCGCAACTCTGCATTAGGAACACACTGTCTTCACTCTGCGTTAGGAACATACTGTCTTCACTCTGCTTTAGGAACACACTGTCTTCACTCTGCTCCATGCACATACACCACAACTCTGCGTTAGGGACACACTGTCTTCACTCTGCATTAGGAACACACTGTCTTCACTCTGCATTAGGAACACACTGTCTTCACTCTGCATTAGGAACACACTGTCTTCACTATGCGTTAGGAACACACTGCATTCACTATGCGTTAGGAACACACTGTCTTCACTCTGCGTTAGGAAAACACTGTCTTCACTCTTCGTTAGGAACAAACTGTCTTCACTCTGCTCTAGGAACACTCTGTCTTCACATTGCTCCTTGGAAATACAGCGCAACTCTGCGTTAGGAACACACTGTCTTCACTCTGCGTTAGGAACATAGTGTCTTCACTCTGCTTTAGTAACACACCTGCTTCACTCTGCTTCATGCACATACACCACAACTCTGCGTTAGGAACACACTGTCTTCACTCTGCATTAGGAACACACTGTCTTCACTCTGCTCTAGGAACACACTGTCTTCACTCTGCATTAGGAACACACTGTCTTCACTCTGCATTAAGAACACACTGTCTTCACACTGCATTAGGAACACACTGTCTTCACTATGCGTTAGGAACACAATGCCTTCACTATGCCATAGGAACACACTGTCTTCACTCTGCGTTAGGAACTCACTGTCTTCACTCTGCGTTAGGAACAAACTGTCTTCACTCAGCTCTAGGAACACACTGTCTTCACACTGCTCCTTGCAAATACAGCGCAACTCTGCATTAGGAACACACTGTCTTCACTCTGCTTTAGGAACACACTGTCTTCACTCTGCGTTAGGGACTTACTGTGTTTACTCTGCTCTAGGAACACACTGTCTTAACTCTTCATTAGGAACACACTGTCTTCACTCTGATTTAGGAACACTGTCATCACTCTGCCCTAGGAACTCACTGTCTTCACTCTGAATTAGGAACACATGTCTTCACTCTGCTCCATGCACATACTTCGCAACTCTGCATTAGGAACGCAGTGTATTTACTCTGCGTTAAAAACACACTGTCTTCATTCTGCTCTACGAACTCACTGTCTTCACTATGCGTTAGGAACACACTGTCTTCACTCTGCTCTAGGAACACGCTGTCTTCACTCTGCTCAATGCACATACACCGCAACTCTGCGTTAGGAAAACACTGTCTTCACTATGCGTTAGGAACATACTGTCTTCACTATGCGTTAGGAACACACTGTCTTCACTATGCGTTAGGAACACACTGCGTTCACTATGTGTTAGGAACACACTGTCTTCACTCTGCATTAGGAACACACTGTCTTCACTCTGCGTTAGGAAAAAACTGTCTTCACTCTGCTCTAGGAACACACTGTCTTCACTCTGCACCTTGCACATACACAGCAACTCTGCATTAGGAACAGACTGTCTTCACTCTGCATTAGGAACATACTGTCTTCACTCTTCTTTAGGAACACACTCTCTTCACTCTGCATTAGGAACACACTGTCTTCACTCTGCTCTAGGAACACACTGTCTTCACTCTGCTCCATGCACATACTTCGCAACTCTGCGTTAGGAACGCACTGCCTTCACTCTGCGTTAAGAACACACTATCTTCATTCTGCTCTCTGAACACACTGTCTTCACTCTGCATTAGGAACACACTGTCTTCACTCTGCTCTAGAAACACACTGTCTTCACTCTGCTCCATGCACATCCACCACAACTCTGCGTTAGGGACACACTGTCTTCACTCTACGTTAGGAACACACTGTCTTCACTCTGCATTAAGAACACACTGTCTTCACTCTGCATTAGGAACACACTGTCTTCACTATGCGTTAGGAACACAATGCCTTCACTATGCCATAGGAACACACTGTCTTCACTCTGCGTTAGGAATACACTGTCTTCACTCTGCGTTAGGAACAAACTGTCTTCACTCTGCTCTAGGAACACACTGTCTTCACACTGCTCCTTGCAAATACAGCGCAACTCTGCATTAGGAACACACTGTCTTCACTCTGCGTTAGGAACATACTGTCTTCACTCTGCTTTAGGAACACACTGTCTTCACTCTGCTCCATGCACATACACCACAACTCTTCGTTAGGGACACACTGTCTTCACTCTGCATTAGGAACACACTGTCTTCACTCTGCATTAGGAACACAATGTCTTCACTCTGCATTAGGAACACAGTGTCTTCACTATGCGTTAGGAACACACTGCATTTACTATGCGTTAGGAACACACTCTCTTCACTCTGCGTTAGGAACACACTGTCTTCACTCTGCGTTAGGAACAAACTGTCTTCACTCTGCTCTAGGAACACTCTGTCTTCACATTGCTCCTTGCAAATACAGCGCAACGCTGCGTTAGGAACACACTGTCTTCACTCTGCGTTAGGAACATAGTGTCTTCACTCTGCTTTAGTAACACACCCGCTTCACTCTGCTTCATGCACATACACCACAACTCTGCGATAGGAACACACTGTCTTCACTCTGCATTAGGAACACACTGTCTTCACTCTGCTCTAGAAACACACTGTCTTCACTCTGCATTAGGAACACACTGTCTTCACTCTGCATTAAGAACACACTGTCTTCACCCTGCATTAGGAACACACTGTCTTCACTATGCGTTAGGAACACAATGCCTTCACTATGCCATAGGAACACACTGTCTTCACTCTGCGTTAGGAACACACTGTCTTCACTCTGCGTTAGGAAGAAACTGTCTTCACTCTGCTCTAGGAACACACTGTCTTCACACTGCTCCTTGCAAATACAGCGCAACTCTGCATTAGGAACACACTGTCTTCACTCTGCGTTAGGAACATACTGTCTTCACTCTGCTTTAGGAACACACTGTTTTCACTCTGCTCCATGCACATACACCACAACTCTGCGTTAGGGACACACTGTCTTCACTCTGCATTAGGAACACACTGTCTTCACTCTGCATTAGGAACACACTGTCTTCACTCTGCATTAGGAACACACTGTCTTCACTATGCGTTAGGAACACACTGCATTCACTATGCGTTAGGAACACACTGTCTTCACTCTGCATTAGGAACACACTGTCTTCACTCTGCGTTAGGAACAAACTGTCTTCACTCTGCTCTAGGAACACACTGTCTTCACATTGCTCCTTGCAAATACAGCGCAACTCTGCGTTAGGAACACACTGTCTTCACTCTGCATTAGGAACATAGTGTCTTCACTCTGCTTCAGTAACACACCCTCTTCACTCTGCTTCATGCACATACACCACAACTCTGCTTTAGGAACACACTGTCTTCAATCTGCATTAGGAACACACTGTCTTCATTCTGCATTAGGAACACACTGTCTTCACTCTGCTCTAGGAACACACTGTCTTCACTCTGCTCCATGCACATACACCACAACTCTGCGTTAGGAACACACTGTCTTCACTCTGTGTTAGGAACACTCTGTCTTCATTCTGCTCTAGGAACACACTATCTTCACTCTGCATTAGGAACACACTGTCTTCACTCTGTGTTAGGAACACTCTGTCTTCATTCTGCTCTAGGAACACACTATCTTCCCTCTGCGTTAGGAACATACTGTCTTTACTCTGCTCTAGGAACATAATGTCTTAACTCTGCATTAGGAACACACTGTCTTCACTCTGCATTAGGAACACACTGTCTTCACTCTGATTTAGGAACACTGTCATCACTCTGCTCTAGGAACTCACTGTCTTCACTCTGAATTAGGAACACACTGTCTTCACTCTGCTCTAGGAACACACTGTCTTCACTGTGCTCCATGCACATACATCGCAACTCTGCCTTAGGAACGCACTGTCTTCACTCTGAGTAAAGAACACACTGCCTTCATTCTGCTGTACGAAAACACTGTTTTTACTCTGCGTTAGGAACACAATGTCTTCACTATGCGTTAGGAACACACTGTTTTAACTATGCGTTAAGAACACACTGTCTTCACTCTGCATTAGGAACACACTGTCTTCACTCTGCTCTAGGAACACACTGTCTTCACTCTGCTCCATGCACATACACCGCAACTCTGCGTTAGGAACACACTGTCTTCACTCTGTGTTAGGAACACACTGTCTTCATTCTGCTCTAGGAACACACTGTCTTCACTCTGCGTTTGGAACATACTGTCTTTACTCTGCTCTAGGAACACACTGTCTTAACTCTGCATTAGGAACACACTGTCTTCACTCTGCATTAGGAACACACTGTCTTCACTCTGATTTAGGAACACTGTCGTCACTCTGCTCAAGGAACTCACTGTCTTAACTCTGAATTAGGAACACACTGTCTTCACTCTTCTCTAGGAACACACTGTCTTCACTCTTCTCTAGGAACACACTGTCTTCACTCTGCTCCATGCACATACTTCGCAATTCTGCGTTAGGAACACACTGTCTTCACTATGCGTTAGGAACACACTGTCTTCACTCTGCTCTAGGAACACACTGTCTTCACTCTGTGTTAGGAACACTCTGTCTTCATTCTGCTCTAGGAACACACTATCTTCACTCTGCGTTAGGAAAATACTGTCTTTACTCTGCTCTAGGAACACTCTGTCTTCAACTCTGCATTAGGAACACACTGTCTTCACTCTGCATTAGGTAAAACTGTCTTCACTCTGCTCTAGGAACACACTGTCTTCACTCTGCTCCTTGCACATACACAGCAACTCTGCGTTAGGAACACACTGTCTTCACTCTACCTTAGGAACATACTGTCTTCCCTCTACTTTAGGAACACACTCTCTTCACTCTGATTCATGCACATACACCACAACTCTGCGTTAGGAACACACTGTCTTCACTCTGCATTAGGAACACACTGTCTTCACTCTGCATTAGGAACACACTGTCGTCACTCTGCATTAGGAACACACTGTCTTCACTCTGCTCCATGCACATACACCACAACTCTGCGTTAGGGACACACTGTCTTCACTCTGCATTAGGAACACACTGTCTTCACTCTGCATTAGGAACACACTGTCGTCACTCTGCATTAGGAACACACTGTCTTCACTATGCGTTAGGAACACACTGCCTTCACTATGCGTTAGGAACACACTGTCTTCACTCTGCGTTAGGAACACACTGTCTTCACTCTGCGTTAGGAACAAACTGTCTTCACTCTGCTTTAGGAACACACTGTCTTCACAATGCTCCTGCAAATACAGCGCAACTCTGCGTTAGGAACACACTGTCTTTACTCTGCGTTAGGAACATACTGTCTACACTCTGCTTTAGTAACACACTCTCTTCACTCTGCTTCATGCACATACTTCACAACTCTGCATTAGGAACGCACTGTATTTACTCTGCGTTAAAAACACACTGTCTTCATTCTGCTCTACGAACACACTGTCTTCACTATGCGTTGATAACACACTGCCTTCACTCTGCTCTAGGAACACGCTGTCTTCACTCTGCTCAATGCACATACACCGCAACTCTGCGTTAGGAAAACACTGTCTTCACTATGCGTTAGGAACATACTGTCTTCACTATGCGTTAGGAACACACTGTCTTCACTATGCGTTAGGAACACACTGCGTTCACTATGCGTTAGGAACACACTGTCTTCACTCTGCATTAGGAACACACTGTCTTCACTCTGCGTTAGGAAAAAACTGTCTTCACTCTGCTCTAGGAACACACTGTCTTCACTCTGCTCCTTGCACATACACAGCAACTCTGCATTAGGAACACACTGCCTTCACTCTGCATTAGGAACATACTGTCTTCACTCTACTTTAGGAACACACTCTCTTCACTCTTCCTTCACTCTGCTCCATGCACATACTTCGCAACTCTGCGTTAGGAACGCACTGCCTTCACTCTGCGTTAAGAACACACTATCTTCATTCTGCTCTATGAACACACTGTCTTCACTCTGCATTAGGAACACACTGTCTTCACTCTGCGTTAGGAACATACTGTCTACACTCTGCTTTAGTAACACACTCTCTTCACTCTGCTTCATGCACATACACCACAACTCTGCGTTAGGAACACACTGTCTGCACTCTGCATTAGGAACACACTGTCTTCATTCTGCTCTAGGAACACACTGTCTTCACTCTGCGTTAGGAACATACTGTGTTTACTCTGCTCTAGGAACACACTGTCTTAACTCTGCATTAGGAACACACTGTCTTCACTCTGCATTAGGAACACACTGTCTTCACTCTGCTCTAGGAACACTGTCATCACTCTGCTCTAGGAACTCACTGTCTTCACTCTGAATTAGGAACACTCTGTCTTCACTCTGCTCCATGCCCATACTTCGCAACTCTGCATTAGGAACGCACTGTATTTACTCTGCAAAAAAACACTGTCTTAATTCTGCTCTACCAACACACTGTCTTCACTATGCGTTAGGAACACACTGTCTTCACTCTGTGTTAGGAACACACTGTCTTCATTCTGCTCTAGGAACACACTGTCTTCACTCTGCGTTTGGAACATACTGTCTTTACTCTGCTCTAGGAACACACTGTCTTAACTCTGCATTAGGAACACACTGTCTTCACTCTGCATTAGGAACACACTGTCTTCACTCTGATTTAGGAACACTGTCGTCACTCTGCTCAAGGAACTCACTGTCTTAACTCTGAATTAGGAACACACTGTCTTCACTCTTCTCTAGGAACACACTGTCTTCACTCTTCTCTAGGAACACACTGTCTTCACTCTGCTCCATGCACATACTTCGCAATTCTGCGTTAGGAACACACTGTCTTCACTATGCGTTAGGAACACACTGTCTTCACTCTGCTCTAGGAACACACTGTCTTCACTCTGTGTTAGGAACACTCTGTCTTCATTCTGCTCTAGGAACACACTATCTTCACTCTGCGTTAGGAAAATACTGTCTTTACTCTGCTCTAGGAACACTCTGTCTTCAACTCTGCATTAGGAACACACTGTCTTCACTCTGCATTAGGTAAAACTGTCTTCACTCTGCTCTAGGAACACACTGTCTTCACTCTGCTCCTTGCACATACACAGCAACTCTGCGTTAGGAACACACTGTCTTCACTCTACCTTAGGAACATACTGTCTTCCCTCTACTTTAGGAACACACTCTCTTCACTCTGATTCATGCACATACACCACAACTCTGCGTTAGGAACACACTGTCTTCACTCTGCATTAGGAACACACTGTCTTCACTCTGCATTAGGAACACACTGTCGTCACTCTGCATTAGGAACACACTGTCTTCACTCTGCTCCATGCACATACACCACAACTCTGCGTTAGGGACACACTGTCTTCACTCTGCATTAGGAACACACTGTCTTCACTCTGCATTAGGAACACACTGTCGTCACTCTGCATTAGGAACACACTGTCTTCACTATGCGTTAGGAACACACTGCCTTCACTATGCGTTAGGAACACACTGTCTTCACTCTGCGTTAGGAACACACTGTCTTCACTCTGCGTTAGGAACAAACTGTCTTCACTCTGCTTTAGGAACACACTGTCTTCACAATGCTCCTGCAAATACAGCGCAACTCTGCGTTAGGAACACACTGTCTTTACTCTGCGTTAGGAACATACTGTCTACACTCTGCTTTAGTAACACACTCTCTTCACTCTGCTTCATGCACATACTTCACAACTCTGCATTAGGAACGCACTGTATTTACTCTGCGTTAAAAACACACTGTCTTCATTCTGCTCTACGAACACACTGTCTTCACTATGCGTTGATAACACACTGCCTTCACTCTGCTCTAGGAACACGCTGTCTTCACTCTGCTCAATGCACATACACCGCAACTCTGCGTTAGGAAAACACTGTCTTCACTATGCGTTAGGAACATACTGTCTTCACTATGCGTTAGGAACACACTGTCTTCACTATGCGTTAGGAACACACTGCGTTCACTATGCGTTAGGAACACACTGTCTTCACTCTGCATTAGGAACACACTGTCTTCACTCTGCGTTAGGAAAAAACTGTCTTCACTCTGCTCTAGGAACACACTGTCTTCACTCTGCTCCTTGCACATACACAGCAACTCTGCATTAGGAACACACTGTCTTCACTCTGCATTAGGAACATACTGTCTTCACTCTACTTTAGGAACACACTCTCTTCACTCTTCCTTCACTCTGCTCCATGCACATACTTCGCAACTCTGCGTTAGGAACGCACTGCCTTCACTCTGCGTTAAGAACACACTATCTTCATTCTGCTCTATGAACACACTGTCTTCACTCTGCATTAGGAACACACTGTCTTCACTCTGCGTTAGGAACATACTGTCTACACTCTGCTTTAGTAACACACTCTCTTCACTCTGCTTCATGCACATACACCACAACTCTGCGTTAGGAACACACTGTCTGCACTCTGCATTAGGAACACACTGTCTTCATTCTGCTCTAGGAACACACTGTCTTCACTCTGCGTTAGGAACATACTGTGTTTACTCTGCTCTAGGAACACACTGTCTTAACTCTGCATTAGGAACACACTGTCTTCACTCTGCATTAGGAACACACTGTCTTCACTCTGCTCTAGGAACACTGTCATCACTCTGCTCTAGGAACTCACTGTCTTCACTCTGAATTAGGAACACTCTGTCTTCACTCTGCTCCATGCCCATACTTCGCAACTCTGCATTAGGAACGCACTGTATTTACTCTGCAAAAAAACACTGTCTTAATTCTGCTCTACCAACACACTGTCTTCACTATGCGTTAGGAACACACTGTCTTCACTCTGCTCTAGGAACACGCTGTCTTCACTCTGCTCAATGCACATACATCGCAACTCTGCGTTAGGAAAACACTGTCTTCACTATGCGTTAGGAACATACTGTCTTCACTATGCGTTAGGAACACACTGTCTTCACTATGCGTTAGGAACACACGGCGTTCACTATGCGTTAGGAACACACTGTCTTCACTCTGCATTAGGAACACACTGTCTTCACTCTGCGTTAGGAAAAAACTGTCTTCACTCTGCTCTAGGAACACACTGTCTTCACTCTGCTCCTTGCACATACACAGCAACTCTGCATTAGGAACACACTGTTTTCACTCTGCATTAGGAACATACTGTCTTCACTCTACTTTAGGAACACACTGTCTTCACTCTGCGTTAGGAACATACTGTCTTCACTCTGCTCTAGGAACACACTGTCTTCACTCTGCTCCATGCACATACTTCGCAACTCTGCGTTAGGAACGCACTGCCTTCACTCTGCGTTAAGAACACACTATCTTCATTCTGCTCTATGAACACACTGTCTTCACTCTGCATTAGGAACACACTGTCTTCACTCTGCTCTAGAAACACACTGTCTTCACTCTGCTCCATACACATACACCACAACTCTGCGTTAGGGACACACTGTCTTCACTCTACGTTAGGAACACACTGTCTTCACTCTGCATTAAGAACACACTGTCTTCACTCTGCATTAGGAACACACTGTCTTCACTCTGCGTTAGGAAAAAACTGTCTTCACTCTGCTCTAGGAACACACTGTCTTCACTCTGCTCCTTGCACATACACAGCAACTCTGCATTAGGAACACACTGTCTTCACTCTGCATTAGGAACATACTGTCTTCACTCTACTTTAGGAACACACTGTCTTCACTCTGCATTAGGAACACACTGTCTTCACTCTGCATTAGGAACACACTGTCTTCACTCTGCATTAGGAACACACTGTCTTCACTATGCGTTAGGAACACACTGCATTCACTATGCGTTAGGAACACACTGTCTTCACTCTGCATTAGGAACACACTGTCTTCACTCTGCGTTAGGAACAAACTGTCTTCACTCTGCTCTAGGAACACACTGTCTTCACATTGCTCCTTGCAAATACAGCGCAACTCTGCGTTAGGAACACACTGTCTTCACTCTGCATTAGGAACATAGTGTCTTCACTCTGCTTCAGTAACACACCCTCTTCACTCTGCTTCATGCACATACACCACAACTCTGCTTTAGGAACACACTGTCTTCAATCTGCATTAGGAACACACTGTCTTCATTCTGCATTAGGAACACACTGTCTTCACTCTGCTCTAGGAACACACTGTCTTCACTCTGCTCCATGCACATACACCACAACTCTGCGTTAGGAACACACTGTCTTCACTCTGTGTTAGGAACACTCTGTCTTCATTCTGCTCTAGGAACACACTATCTTCACTCTGCATTAGGAACACACTGTCTTCACTCTGTGTTAGGAACACTCTGTCTTCATTCTGCTCTAGGAACACACTATCTTCCCTCTGCGTTAGGAACATACTGTCTTTACTCTGCTCTAGGAACATAATGTCTTAACTCTGCATTAGGAACACACTGTCTTCACTCTGCATTAGGAACACACTGTCTTCACTCTGATTTAGGAACACTGTCATCACTCTGCTCTAGGAACTCACTGTCTTCACTCTGAATTAGGAACACACTGTCTTCACTCTGCTCTAGGAACACACTGTCTTCACTGTGCTCCATGCACATACATCGCAACTCTGCCTTAGGAACGCACTGTCTTCACTCTGAGTAAAGAACACACTGCCTTCATTCTGCTGTACGAAAACACTGTTTTTACTCTGCGTTAGGAACACAATGTCTTCACTATGCGTTAGGAACACACTGTTTTAACTATGCGTTAAGAACACACTGTCTTCACTCTGCATTAGGAACACACTGTCTTCACTCTGCTCTAGGAACACACTGTCTTCACTCTGCTCCATGCACATACACCGCAACTCTGCGTTAGGAACACACTGTCTTCACTCTGTGTTAGGAACACACTGTCTTCATTCTGCTCTAGGAACACACTGTCTTCACTCTGCGTTTGGAACATACTGTCTTTACTCTGCTCTAGGAACACACTGTCTTAACTCTGCATTAGGAACACACTGTCTTCACTCTGCATTAGGAACACACTGTCTTCACTCTGATTTAGGAACACTGTCGTCACTCTGCTCAAGGAACTCACTGTCTTAACTCTGAATTAGGAACACACTGTCTTCACTCTTCTCTAGGAACACACTGTCTTCACTCTTCTCTAGGAACACACTGTCTTCACTCTGCTCCATGCACATACTTCGCAATTCTGCGTTAGGAACACACTGTCTTCACTATGCGTTAGGAACACACTGTCTTCACTCTGCTCTAGGAACACACTGTCTTCACTCTGTGTTAGGAACACTCTGTCTTCATTCTGCTCTAGGAACACACTATCTTCACTCTGCGTTAGGAAAATACTGTCTTTACTCTGCTCTAGGAACACTCTGTCTTCAACTCTGCATTAGGAACACACTGTCTTCACTCTGCATTAGGTAAAACTGTCTTCACTCTGCTCTAGGAACACACTGTCTTCACTCTGCTCCTTGCACATACACAGCAACTCTGCGTTAGGAACACACTGTCTTCACTCTACCTTAGGAACATACTGTCTTCCCTCTACTTTAGGAACACACTCTCTTCACTCTGATTCATGCACATACACCACAACTCTGCGTTAGGAACACACTGTCTTCACTCTGCATTAGGAACACACTGTCTTCACTCTGCATTAGGAACACACTGTCGTCACTCTGCATTAGGAACACACTGTCTTCACTCTGCTCCATGCACATACACCACAACTCTGCGTTAGGGACACACTGTCTTCACTCTGCATTAGGAACACACTGTCTTCACTCTGCATTAGGAACACACTGTCGTCACTCTGCATTAGGAACACACTGTCTTCACTATGCGTTAGGAACACACTGCCTTCACTATGCGTTAGGAACACACTGTCTTCACTCTGCGTTAGGAACACACTGTCTTCACTCTGCGTTAGGAACAAACTGTCTTCACTCTGCTTTAGGAACACACTGTCTTCACAATGCTCCTGCAAATACAGCGCAACTCTGCGTTAGGAACACACTGTCTTTACTCTGCGTTAGGAACATACTGTCTACACTCTGCTTTAGTAACACACTCTCTTCACTCTGCTTCATGCACATACTTCACAACTCTGCATTAGGAACGCACTGTATTTACTCTGCGTTAAAAACACACTGTCTTCATTCTGCTCTACGAACACACTGTCTTCACTATGCGTTGATAACACACTGCCTTCACTCTGCTCTAGGAACACGCTGTCTTCACTCTGCTCAATGCACATACACCGCAACTCTGCGTTAGGAAAACACTGTCTTCACTATGCGTTAGGAACATACTGTCTTCACTATGCGTTAGGAACACACTGTCTTCACTATGCGTTAGGAACACACTGCGTTCACTATGCGTTAGGAACACACTGTCTTCACTCTGCATTAGGAACACACTGTCTTCACTCTGCGTTAGGAAAAAACTGTCTTCACTCTGCTCTAGGAACACACTGTCTTCACTCTGCTCCTTGCACATACACAGCAACTCTGCATTAGGAACACACTGTCTTCACTCTGCATTAGGAACATACTGTCTTCACTCTACTTTAGGAACACACTCTCTTCACTCTTCCTTCACTCTGCTCCATGCACATACTTCGCAACTCTGCGTTAGGAACGCACTGCCTTCACTCTGCGTTAAGAACACACTATCTTCATTCTGCTCTATGAACACACTGTCTTCACTCTGCATTAGGAACACACTGTCTTCACTCTGCGTTAGGAACATACTGTCTACACTCTGCTTTAGTAACACACTCTCTTCACTCTGCTTCATGCACATACACCACAACTCTGCGTTAGGAACACACTGTCTGCACTCTGCATTAGGAACACACTGTCTTCATTCTGCTCTAGGAACACACTGTCTTCACTCTGCGTTAGGAACATACTGTGTTTACTCTGCTCTAGGAACACACTGTCTTAACTCTGCATTAGGAACACACTGTCTTCACTCTGCATTAGGAACACACTGTCTTCACTCTGCTCTAGGAACACTGTCATCACTCTGCTCTAGGAACTCACTGTCTTCACTCTGAATTAGGAACACTCTGTCTTCACTCTGCTCCATGCCCATACTTCGCAACTCTGCATTAGGAACGCACTGTATTTACTCTGCAAAAAAACACTGTCTTAATTCTGCTCTACCAACACACTGTCTTCACTATGCGTTAGGAACACACTGTCTTCACTCTGTGTTAGGAACACACTGTCTTCATTCTGCTCTAGGAACACACTGTCTTCACTCTGCGTTTGGAACATACTGTCTTTACTCTGCTCTAGGAACACACTGTCTTAACTCTGCATTAGGAACACACTGTCTTCACTCTGCATTAGGAACACACTGTCTTCACTCTGATTTAGGAACACTGTCGTCACTCTGCTCAAGGAACTCACTGTCTTAACTCTGAATTAGGAACACACTGTCTTCACTCTTCTCTAGGAACACACTGTCTTCACTCTTCTCTAGGAACACACTGTCTTCACTCTGCTCCATGCACATACTTCGCAATTCTGCGTTAGGAACACACTGTCTTCACTATGCGTTAGGAACACACTGTCTTCACTCTGCTCTAGGAACACACTGTCTTCACTCTGTGTTAGGAACACTCTGTCTTCATTCTGCTCTAGGAACACACTATCTTCACTCTGCGTTAGGAAAATACTGTCTTTACTCTGCTCTAGGAACACTCTGTCTTCAACTCTGCATTAGGAACACACTGTCTTCACTCTGCATTAGGTAAAACTGTCTTCACTCTGCTCTAGGAACACACTGTCTTCACTCTGCTCCTTGCACATACACAGCAACTCTGCGTTAGGAACACACTGTCTTCACTCTACCTTAGGAACATACTGTCTTCCCTCTACTTTAGGAACACACTCTCTTCACTCTGATTCATGCACATACACCACAACTCTGCGTTAGGAACACACTGTCTTCACTCTGCATTAGGAACACACTGTCTTCACTCTGCATTAGGAACACACTGTCGTCACTCTGCATTAGGAACACACTGTCTTCACTCTGCTCCATGCACATACACCACAACTCTGCGTTAGGGACACACTGTCTTCACTCTGCATTAGGAACACACTGTCTTCACTCTGCATTAGGAACACACTGTCGTCACTCTGCATTAGGAACACACTGTCTTCACTATGCGTTAGGAACACACTGCCTTCACTATGCGTTAGGAACACACTGTCTTCACTCTGCGTTAGGAACACACTGTCTTCACTCTGCGTTAGGAACAAACTGTCTTCACTCTGCTTTAGGAACACACTGTCTTCACAATGCTCCTGCAAATACAGCGCAACTCTGCGTTAGGAACACACTGTCTTTACTCTGCGTTAGGAACATACTGTCTACACTCTGCTTTAGTAACACACTCTCTTCACTCTGCTTCATGCACATACTTCACAACTCTGCATTAGGAACGCACTGTATTTACTCTGCGTTAAAAACACACTGTCTTCATTCTGCTCTACGAACACACTGTCTTCACTATGCGTTGATAACACACTGCCTTCACTCTGCTCTAGGAACACGCTGTCTTCACTCTGCTCAATGCACATACACCGCAACTCTGCGTTAGGAAAACACTGTCTTCACTATGCGTTAGGAACATACTGTCTTCACTATGCGTTAGGAACACACTGTCTTCACTATGCGTTAGGAACACACTGCGTTCACTATGCGTTAGGAACACACTGTCTTCACTCTGCATTAGGAACACACTGTCTTCACTCTGCGTTAGGAAAAAACTGTCTTCACTCTGCTCTAGGAACACACTGTCTTCACTCTGCTCCTTGCACATACACAGCAACTCTGCATTAGGAACACACTGTCTTCACTCTGCATTAGGAACATACTGTCTTCACTCTACTTTAGGAACACACTCTCTTCACTCTTCCTTCACTCTGCTCCATGCACATACTTCGCAACTCTGCGTTAGGAACGCACTGCCTTCACTCTGCGTTAAGAACACACTATCTTCATTCTGCTCTATGAACACACTGTCTTCACTCTGCATTAGGAACACACTGTCTTCACTCTGCGTTAGGAACATACTGTCTACACTCTGCTTTAGTAACACACTCTCTTCACTCTGCTTCATGCACATACACCACAACTCTGCGTTAGGAACACACTGTCTGCACTCTGCATTAGGAACACACTGTCTTCATTCTGCTCTAGGAACACACTGTCTTCACTCTGCGTTAGGAACATACTGTGTTTACTCTGCTCTAGGAACACACTGTCTTAACTCTGCATTAGGAACACACTGTCTTCACTCTGCATTAGGAACACACTGTCTTCACTCTGCTCTAGGAACACTGTCATCACTCTGCTCTAGGAACTCACTGTCTTCACTCTGAATTAGGAACACTCTGTCTTCACTCTGCTCCATGCCCATACTTCGCAACTCTGCATTAGGAACGCACTGTATTTACTCTGCAAAAAAACACTGTCTTAATTCTGCTCTACCAACACACTGTCTTCACTATGCGTTAGGAACACACTGTCTTCACTCTGCTCTAGGAACACGCTGTCTTCACTCTGCTCAATGCACATACATCGCAACTCTGCGTTAGGAAAACACTGTCTTCACTATGCGTTAGGAACATACTGTCTTCACTATGCGTTAGGAACACACTGTCTTCACTATGCGTTAGGAACACACGGCGTTCACTATGCGTTAGGAACACACTGTCTTCACTCTGCATTAGGAACACACTGTCTTCACTCTGCGTTAGGAAAAAACTGTCTTCACTCTGCTCTAGGAACACACTGTCTTCACTCTGCTCCTTGCACATACACAGCAACTCTGCATTAGGAACACACTGTTTTCACTCTGCATTAGGAACATACTGTCTTCACTCTACTTTAGGAACACACTGTCTTCACTCTGCGTTAGGAACATACTGTCTTCACTCTGCTCTAGGAACACACTGTCTTCACTCTGCTCCATGCACATACTTCGCAACTCTGCGTTAGGAACGCACTGCCTTCACTCTGCGTTAAGAACACACTATCTTCATTCTGCTCTATGAACACACTGTCTTCACTCTGCATTAGGAACACACTGTCTTCACTCTGCTCTAGAAACACACTGTCTTCACTCTGCTCCATACACATACACCACAACTCTGCGTTAGGGACACACTGTCTTCACTCTACGTTAGGAACACACTGTCTTCACTCTGCATTAAGAACACACTGTCTTCACTCTGCATTAGGAACACACTGTCTTCACTCTGCGTTAGGAAAAAACTGTCTTCACTCTGCTCTAGGAACACACTGTCTTCACTCTGCTCCTTGCACATTCACAGCAACTCTGCATTAGGAACACACTGTCTTCACTCTGCATTAGGAACATACTGTCTTCACTCTACTTTAGGAACACACTGTCTTCACTCTGCATTAGGAACACACTGTCTTCACTCTGCTCTAGGAACACACTGTCTTCACTCTGCTCCATGCACATACTTCGCAACTCTGCGTTAGGAACGCACTGCCTTCACTCTGCGTTAAGAACACACTATCTTCATTCTGCTCTATGAACACACTGTCTTCACTCTGCATTAGGAACACACTGTCTTCACTCTGCTCTAGAAACACACTGTCTTCACTCTGCTCCATGCGCATACACCACAACTCTGCGTTAGGGACACACTGTCTTCACTCTACGTTAGGAACACACTGTCTTCACTCTGCATTAAGAACACACTGTCTTCACTCTGCATTAGGAACACACTGTCTTCACTATGCGTTAGGAACACAATGCCTTCACTATGCCATAGGAACACACTGTCTTCACTCTGCGTTAGGAATACACTGTCTTCACTCTGCGTTAGGAAGAAACTGTCTTCACTCTGCTCTAGGAACACACTGTCTTCACATTGCTCCTTGCAAATACAGCGCAACTCTGCATTAGGAACACACTGTCTTCACTCTGCGTTAGGAACATACTGTCTTCACTCTGCTTTAGGAACACACTGTCTATGTGTTTGTCTTTGGGTTCACCTTCTTACTTAGCTTCTCTAGGAACATGCATTATAAGCCCAATGTCCTTTAGTTATGGCTAGAAACCAAATATGAGTGAGTACATCCCATGTTCCTCTTTTTGGGTCTGGCTTACCTCACTCAGGATAGTGTTTTCTATTTCCATCCATTTGTATGCAAAATTCAAGAAGTCCTCGTAAATATCAACCTTCATCAGGCGATGAAAGGAGACAGAGACAGAGGAGCACGGGACAGAAATCTCAAGGTCCAAATCAGGAGCAGAAGGAGACGGAGCACGAGCAAGGAACCAAGGAACTCAGGACCGCGAGGGGTGCACCCACACACTGAGACAATGGGGATGTTCTATCGGGAACTCACCAAGGCCAGCTGGCCTGGGTCTGAAAAAGCATGGGATAAATCCAGACTGGCTGAATGTAGAGGACAATGAGGAATACTGAGAACTCAAGAACAATCGCAGAGGGTTTTTGATCCTACTGCACGTACTGGCTTTGGGGGAGCCTAGGCAGTTTGGATGCTCACCTTAGGAGACCTGGATAGAGGTGGGCAGTCCTTGGGCTTCCCACAGGTCAGGGAACCCTGATTGCTCTTCGAGCAGATTAGGGAGGGTGATTGATCGGGGGAGGGGGAGGGAAATGGGAGGCGGTTGCGGGGAGGAGGCAGAAATCCTTAATAAATAAATAAAAAAAATAAAAAAAAAAAATAAAAAATTAAAAAAAAAAAAAGAAAAAAAAAAAAAGAAAATATAAGATAAAAAAAAAGAAAAAAAAAAGAAAAATGAAGAAGGAGGAGGAGAAGAAATAGATAAATAAATAAATGCAATTGTGTGAAAAAAAAAAAAAAAAAAAAAAAAAAAGGAACACACTGTCTTCACTCTGCTCCATGTACATACACCACAACCCTGCGTTAGGGACACACTGTCTTCACTCTGCATTAGGAACACACTGTCTTCACTCTGCATTAGGAACACACTGTCTTCACTCTGCATTAGGAACACACTGTCTTCACTATGCGTTAGGAACACACTGCATTCACTATGCGTTAGGAACACACTGTCTTCACTCTGCGTTAGGAACACACTGTCTTCACTCTGCGTTAGGAACAAACTGTCTTCACTCTGCTCTAGGAACACTCTGTCTTCACATTGCTCCTTGCAAATACAGCGCAACTCTGCGTTAGGAACACACTGTCTTCACTCTGCGTTAGGAACATAGTGTCTTCACTCTGCTTTAGTAACACACCCGCTTCACTCTGCTTCATGCACATACACCACAACTCTGCGTTAGGAACACACTGTCTTCACTCTGCATTAGGAACACACTGTCTTCACTCTGCTCTAGAAACACACTGTCTTCACTCTGCATTAGGAACACACTGTCTTCACTCTGCATTTAGAACACACTGTCTTCACTCTGCATTAGGAACACACAGTCTTCACTATGCGTTAGGAACACAATGCCTTCACTATGCCATAGGAACACACTGTCTTCACTCTGCGTTAGGAACACACTGTCTTCACTCTGCGTTAGGAACAAACTGTCTTCACTCTGCTCTAGGAACACACTGTCTTCACAATGCTCCTTGCAAATACAGCGCAACTCTGCATTAGGAACACACTGTCTTCAATCTGCGTTAGGAACATACTGTCTTCACTCTGCTTTAGGAACACACTGTCTTCACTCTGCTCCATGCACATACACCACAACTCTGCGTTAGGGACACACTGTCTTCACTCTGCATTAGGAACACACTGTCTTCACTCTGCATTAGAAACACACTGTCTTCACTCTGCATTAGGAACACACTGTCTTCACTATGCGTTAGGAACACACTGCATTCACTATGCGTTAGGAACACACTGTCTTCACTCTGCGTTAGGAACACACTGTCTTCACTCTGCGTTAGGAACAAACTGTCTTCACTCTGCTCTAGGAACACACTGTCTTCACTATGCGTTAGGAACACAATGCCTTCACTATGCCATAGGAACACACTGTCTTCACTCTGCGTTAGGAATACACTGTCTTCACTCTGCGTTAGGAACATAGTGTCTTCACTCTGCTTTAGGAACACACTGTATTCACACTGCGTTAGGAACAAACTGTCTTCACTCTGCTCTAGGAACACACTGTCTTCACACTGCTCCTTGCAAATAAAGCGCAACTCTGCATTAGGAACACACTGTCTTCACTCTGCATTAGGAACATACTGTCTTCACTCTACTTTAGGAACACACTGTCTTCACTCTGCATTAGGAACACACTGTCTTCACTCTGCTCTAGGAACACACTGTCTTCACTCTGCTCCATGCACATACTTCGCAACTCTGCGTTAGGAACGCACTGCCTTCACTCTGCGTTAAGAACACACTATCTTCATTCTGCTCTATGAACACACTGTCTTCACTCTGCATTAGGAACACACTGTCTTCACTCTGCTCTAGAAACACACTGTCTTCACTCTGCTCCATGCACATACACCACAACTCTGCGTTAGGGACACACTGTCTTCACTCTACGTTAGGAACACACTGTCTTGACTCTGCATTAAGAACACACTGTCTTCACTCTGCATTAGGAACACACTGTCTTCACTCTGCGTTAGGAAAAAACTGTCTTCACTCTGCTCTAGGAACACACTGTCTTCACTCTGCTCCTTGCACATACACAGCAACTCTGCATTAGGAACACACTGTCTTCACTCTGCATTAGGAACATACTGTCTTCACTCTACTTTAGGAACACACTGTCTTCACTCTGCATTAGGAACACACTGTCTTCACTCTGCTCTAGGAACACACTGTCTTCACTCTGCTCCATGCACATACTTCGCAACTCTGCGTTAGGAACGCACTGCCTTCACTCTGCGTTAAGAACACACTATCTTCATTCTGCTCTATGAACACACTGTCTTCACTCTGCATTAGGAACACACTGTCTTCACTCTGCTCTAGAAACACACTGTCTTCACTCTGCTCCATGCACATACACCACAACTCTGCGTTAGGGACACACTGTCTTCACTCTTCGTTAGGAACACACTGTCTTCACTCTGCATTAAGAACACACTGTCTTCACTCTGCATTAGGAACACACTGTCTTCACTATGCGTTAGGAACACAATGCCTTCACTATGCCATAGGAACACACTGTCTTCACTCTGCGTTAGGAATACACTGTCTTCACTCTGCGTTAGGAACAAACTGTCTTCACTCTGCTCTAGGAACACACTGTCTTCACACTGCTCCTTCCAAATACAGCGCAACTCTGCATTAGGAACACACTGTCTTCACTCTGCGTTAGGAACATACTGTCTTCACTCTGCTTTAGGAACACACTGTCTTCACTCTGCTCCATGCACATACACCACAACTCTGCGTTAGGGACACACTGTCTTCACTCTGCATTAGGAACACACTGTCTTCACTCTGCATTAGAAACACACTGTCTTCACTCTGCATTAGGAACACACTGTCTTCACTATGCGTTAGGAACACACTGCATTCACTATGCGTTAGGAACACACTGTCTTCACTCTGCGTTAGGAACACACTGTCTTCACTCTGCGTTAGGAACAAACTGTCTTCACTCTGCTCTAGGAACACACTGTCTTCACTATGCGTTAGGAACACAATGCCTTCATTATGCCATAGGAACACACTGTCTTCACTCTGCGTTAGGAATACACTGTCTTCACTCTGCGTTAGGAACAAAGTGTCTTCACTCTGCTTTAGGAACACACTGTCTTCACAGTGCGTTAGGAACAAACTGTCTTCACTCTGCTCTAGGAACACACTGTCTTCACACTGCTCCTTGCAAATAAAGCGCAACTCTGCATTAGGAACACACTGTCTTCACTCTGCATTAGGAACATACTGTCTTCACTCTACTTTAGGAACACACTGTCTTCACTCTGCATTAGGAACACACTGTCTTCACTCTGCTCTAGGAACACACTGTCTTCACTCTGCTCCATGCACATACTTCGCAACTCTGCGTTAGGAACGCACTGCCTTCACTCTGCGTTAAGAACACACTATCTTCATTCTGCTCTATGAACACACTGTCTTCACTCTGCATTAGGAACACACTGTCTTCACTCTGCTCTAGAAACACACTGTCTTCACTCTGCTCCATGCACATACACCACAACTCTGCGTTAGGGACACACTGTCTTCACTCTACGTTAGGAACACACTGTCTTGACTCTGCATTAAGAACACACTGTCTTCACTCTGCATTAGGAACACACTGTCTTCACTCTGCGTTAGGAAAAAACTGTCTTCACTCTGCTCTAGGAACACACTGTCTTCACTCTGCTCCTTGCACATACACAGCAACTCTGCATTAGGAACACACTGTCTTCACTCTGCATTAGGAACATACTGTCTTCACTCTACTTTAGGAACACACTGTCTTCACTCTGCATTAGGAACACACTGTCTTCACTCTGCGTTAGGAACACACTGTCTTCACTCTGCGTTAGGAACAAACTGTCTTCACTCTGCTCTAGGAACACACTGTCTTCACACTGCTCCTTGCAAATACAGCGCAACTCTGCATTAGGAACACACTGTCTTCACTCTGCGTTAGGAACATACAGTCTTCACTCTGCTTTAGGAACACACTGTCTTCACTCTGCTCCATGCACATACACCACAACTCTGCGTTAGGGACACACTGTCTTCACTCTGCATTAGGAACACACTGTCTTCACTCTGCATTAGGAACACACTGTCTTCACTCTGCATTAGGAACACACTGTCTTCACTATGCGTTAGGAACACACTGCATTCACTATGCGAGAAACACACTGTCTTCACTCTGCGTTAGGAACACACTGTCTTCACTCTGCGTTAGGAACAAACTGTCTTCACTCTGCTCTAGGAACACTCTGTCTTCACATTGCTCCTTGCAAATACAGCGCAACTCTGCGTTAGGAACACACTGTCTTCACTCTGCGTTAGGAACATAGTGTCTTCACTCTGCTTTAGTAACACACCCGCTTCACTCTGCTTCATGCACATAAACCACAACTCTGCGTTAGGAACACACTGTCTTCACTCTGCATTAGGAACACACTGTCTTCACTCTGCTCTAGAAACACACTGTCTTCACTCTGCATTAGGAACACACTGTCTTCACTCTGCATTAAGAACACACTGTCTTCACTCTGCATTAGGAACACACTGTCTTCACTATGCGTTAGGAACACAATGCCTTCACTATGCCATAGGAACACCCTGTCTTCACTCTGCGTTAGGAACACACTGTCTTCACTCTGCGTTAGGAACAAACTGTCTTCACTCTGCTCTAGGAACACACTGTCTTCACAATGCTCCTTGCAAATACAGCGCAACTCTGCATTAGGAACACACTGTCTTCACTCTGCGTTAGGAACATACTGTCTTCACTCTGCTTTAGGAACACACTGTCTTCACTCTGCTCCATGCACATACACCACAACTCTGCGTTAGGGACACACTGTCTTCACTCTGCATTAGGAACACACTGTCTTCACTCTGCATTAGAAACACACTGTCTTCACTCTGCATTAGGAACACACTGTCTTCACTATGCGTTAGGAACACACTGCATTCACTATGCGTTAGGAACACACTGTCTTCACTCTGCGTTAGGAACACACTGTCTTCACTCTGCGTTAGGAACAAACTGTCTTCACTCTGCTCTAGGAACACACTGTCTTCACTATGCGTTAGGAACACAATGCCTTCACTATGCCATAGGAACACACTGTCTTCACTCTGCGTTAGGAATACACTGTATTCACTCTGCGTTAGGAACAAACTGTCTTCACTCTGCTTTAGGAACACACTGTCTTCACACTGCGTTAGGAACAAACTGTCTTCACTCTGCTCTAGGAACACACTGTCTTCACACTGCTCCTTGCAAATAAAGCGCAACTCTGCATTAGGAACACACTGTCTTCACTCTGCGTTAGGAACATACTGTCTTCACTCTGCTTTAGGAACACACTGTCTTCACTCTGCTCCATGCACATACACCACAATTCTGCGTTAGGGACACACTGTCTTCACTCTGCATTAGGAACACACTGTCTTCACTCTGCATTAGGAACACACTGTCTTCACTCTGCATTAGGAACACACTGTCTTCACTACGCGTTAGGAACACACTGCATTCACTATGCGTTAGGAACACACTGTCTTCACTCTGCGTTAGGAACACACTGTCTTCACTCTGCGTTAGGAACAAACTGTCTTCACTCTGCTCTAGAAACACACTGTCTTCACTCTGCATTAGGAACACACTGTCTTCACTCTGCGTTAAGAACACACTGTCTTCACTCTGCATTAGGAACACACTGTCTTCACTATGCGTTAGGAACACAATGCCTTCACTATGCCATAGGAACACACTGTCTTCACTCTGCGTTAGGAACACACTGTCTTCACTCTGCGTTAGGAACAAACTGTCTTCACTCTGCTCTAGGAACACACTGTCTTCACACTGCTCCTGGCAAATACAGCGCAACTCTGCATTAGGAACACACTGTCTTCACTCTGCGTTAGGAACAAACTGTCTTCACTCTGCTTTAGGAACACACTGTCTTCACTCTGCTCCATGCACATACACCACAACTCTGCGTTAGGGACACACTGTCTTCACTCTGCATTAGGAACACACTGTCTCACTCTGCATTAGGAACACACTGTCTTCACATGCGTTAGGAACACACTGCATTCACTATGCGTTAGGAACACACTGTCTTCACTCTGCGTTAGGAACACTCTGTCTTCGTTCTGCGTTAGGAACAAACTGTCTTCACTCTGCTCTAGGAACACACTGTCTTCACATTGCTCCTTGCAAATACAGCGCAACTCTGCGTTAGGAACACACTGTCTTCACACTGCATTAGGAACATAGTGTCTTCACTCTGCTTTAGTAACACACCCTCTTCACTCTGCTTCATGCACATACACCACAACTCTGCTTTAGAAACACACTGTCTTCACTCTGCATTAGGAACACACTGTCTTCACTCTGCATTAGGAACACACTGTATTCATTCTGCATTAGGAACACACTGTCTTCACTCTGCTCTAGGAACACACTGTCTTCACTCTGCTCCATGCACATACACCGCAACTCTGCGTTAGGAACACACTGTCTTCACTCTGTGTTAGGAACACTCTGTCTTCATTCTGCTCTAGGAACACACTATCTTCACTCTGCATTAGGAACACACTGTCTTCACTCTGTGTTAGGAACACTCTGTCTTCATTCTGCTCTAGGAACACACTATCTTCCCTCTGCGTTAGGAACATACTGTCTTTACTCTGCTCTAGGAACACACTGTCTTAACTCTGCATTAGGAACACACTGTCTTCACTCTGCATTAGGAACACACTGTCTTCACTCTGATTTAGGAACACTGTCATCACTCTGCTCTAGGAACTCACTGTCTTCACTCTGAATTAGGAACACACTGTCTTCACTCTGCTCTAGGAACACACTGTCTTCACTCTGCTCCATGCACATACATCGCAACTCTGCGTTAGGAACGCACTGTCTTCACTCTGAGTTAAGAACACACTGCCTTCAATCTGCTGTACGAACACACTGCTTTTACTCTGCGTTAGGAACACATTGTCTTCACTATGCGTTAAGAACACACTGTTTTAACTATGCGTTAAGAACACACTGTCTTCACACTGCATTAGGAACACACTGTCTTCACTCTGCTCTAGGAACACACTGTCTTCACTCTGCTCCATGCACATACACCGCAACTCTGCCTTAGGAACACACTGTCTTCATTCTGTGTTAGGAACACACTGTCTTCATTCTGCTCTAGGAACACACTGTCTTCACTCTGCGTTTGGAACATACTGTCTTTACTCTGCTCTAGGAACACACTGTCTTAACTCTGCATTAGGAACACACTGTCTTCACTCTGCATTAGGAACACACTGTCTTCACTCTGATTTAGGAACACTGTCGTCACTCTGCACAAGGAACTCACTGTCTTAACTCTGAATTAGGAACACACTGTCTTCACTCTTCTCTAGGAACACACTGTCTTCACTCTTCTCTAGGAACACACTGTCTTCACTCTGCTCCATGCACATACTTCGCAATTCTGCGTTAAGAACACACTGTCTTCACTATGCGTTAGGAACACACTGTCTTCACTCTGCTCTAGGAACACACTGTCTTCACTCTGTGTTAGGAACACTCTGTCTTCATTCTGCCTTAGGAACACACTATCTTCACTCTGCGTTAGGAACATACTGTCTTTACTCTGCTCTAGGAACACACTGTCATCAACTCTGCATTAGGAACACACTGTCTTCACTCTGCGTTAGGAAAAAACTGTCTTCACTCTGCTCTAGGATCACACTGTCTTCACTCTGCTCCTTGCACATACACAGCAACTCTGCGTTAGGAACACACTGTCTTCACTCTACGTTAGGAACATACTGCCTTCCCTCTACTTTAGGAACACACTCTCTTCACTCTGATTCATGCACATCCACCACAACTCTGCGTTAGGAACACACTGTTTTCACTCTGCATTAGGAACACACTGTCTTCACTCTGCATTAGGAACACACTGTCTTCACTCTGCTCCATGCACATACACCACAACTCTGCGTTAGGGACCCACTGTCTTCACTCTGCATTAGGCACACAGTCTTCACTCTGCATTAGGAACACACTGTCGTCACTCTGCATTAGGAACACACTGTCTTCACTATGCGTTAGGAACACACTGCCTTCACTATGCGTTAGAAACACACTGTCTTCACTCTGCGTTAGGAACACACTGTCTTCACTCTGCGTTAGGAACAAACTGTCTTCACTCTGATTTAGGAACACACTGTCTTCACACTGCTCCTTGCAAATACAGCGCAACTCTGCGTTAGGAACACACTGTCTTCACTCTGCGTTAGGAACATACTGTCTACACTCTGCTTTAGTAACACACTCTCTTCACTCTGCTTCATGCACATACACCACAACTCTGCGTTAGGAACACACTGTCTGCACTCTGCATTAGGAACACACTGTCTTCATTCTGCTCTAGGAACACACTGTCTTCACTCTGCGTTAGGAACATACTGTGTTTACTCTGCTCTAGGAACACACTGTCTTAACTCTGCATTAGGAACACACTGTCTTCACTCTGCATTAGGAACACACTGTCTTCACTCTGCATTAGGAACACACTGTCTTCACTCTGATTTAGGAACACTGTCATCACTCTGCTCTAGGAACTCACTGTCTTCACTCTGAATTAGGAACACACTGTCTTCACTCTGCTCCATGCACATACTTCGCAACTCTGCATTAGGAACGCACTGTATTTACTCTGCGTTAAAAACACACTGTCTTCATTCTGCTCTACGAACACACTGTCTTCACTATGCGTTAGGAACACACTGTCTTCACTCTGCTTTAGGAACACGCTGTCTTCACTCTGCTCGATGCACATACACCGCAACTCTGCGTTAGGAAAACACTGTCTTCACTATGCGTTAGGAACATACTGTCTTCACTATGCGTTAGGAACACACTGTCTTCACTATGCGTTAGGAACACACTGCGTTCACTATGCGTTAGGAACACACTGTCTTCACTCTGCATTAGGAACACACTGTCTTCACTGTGCGTTAGGAAAAAACTGTCTTCACTCTTCTCTAGGAACACACTGTCTTCACTCTGCTCCTTGCACATACACAGCAACTCTGCATTAGGAACACACTGTCTTCACTCTGCATTAGGAACATACTGTCTTCACTCTACTTTAGGAACACACTGTCTTCACTCTGCATTAGGAACACACTGTCTTCACTCTGCTCTAGGAACACACTGTCTTCACTCTGCTCCATGCACATACTTCGCAACTCTGCGTTAGGTTACGCACTGCCTTCACTCTGCGTTAAGAACACACAATCTTCATTCTGCTCTATGAACACACTGTCTTCACTCTGCATTAGGAACACACTGTCTTCACTCTGCTCTAGAAACACACTGTCTTCACTCTGCTCCATGCACATACACCACAACTCTGCTTTAGGGACACACTGTCTTCACTCTACGTTAGGAACACACTGTCTTCACTCTGCATTAGGAACACACTGTCTTCACTCTGCGTTAGGAAAAAACTGTCTTCACTCTGCTCTAGGAACACACTGTCTTCACTCTGCTCCTTGCACATACACAGCAACTCTGCATTAGGAACACACTGTCTTCACTCTGCATTAGGAACATACTGTCTTCACTCTACTTTAGGAACACATTGTCTTCACTCTGCATTAGGAACACACTGTCTTCACTCTGCTCTAGGAACACACTGTCTTCACTCTGCTCCATGCACATACTTCGCAACTCTGCGTTAGGAACGCACGCCTTCACTCTGCGTTAAGAACACACTATCTTCATTCTGCTCTATGAACACACTGTCTTCACTCTGCATTAGGAACACACTGTCTTCACTCTGCTCTAGAAACACACTGTCTTCACTCTGCTCCATGCATATACACCACAACTCTGCGTTAGGGACACACTGTCTTCACTCTATGTTAGGAACACACTGTCTTCCTTCTGCGTTAGGAACATAGTGTCTTCACTCTGCTTTAGTAACAAACCCGCTTCACTCTGCTTCATGCACATACACCACAACTCTGCGTTAGGAACACACTGTCTTCACTCTGCATTAGGAACACACTGTCTTCACTCTGCTCTAGAAACACACTGTCTTCACTCTGCATTAGGAACACACTGTCTTCACTCTGCATTAAGAACACACTGTCTTCACTCTGCATTAGGAACACACTGTCTTCACTATGCGTTAGGAACACAATGCATTCACTATGCCATAGGAACACACTGTCTTCACTCTGCGTTAGGAACACACTGTCTTCACTCTGCGTTAGGAACAAACTGTCTTCACTCTGCTCTAGGAACACACTGTCTTCACAATGCTCCTTGCAAATACAGCGCAACTCTGCATTAGGAACACACTGTCTTCACTCTGCGTTAGGAACATACTGTCTTCACTCTGCTTTAGGAACACACTGTCTTCACTCTGCTCCATGCACATACACCACAACTCTGCGTTAGGGACACACTGTCTTCACTCTGCATTAGGAACACACTGTCTTCACTCTGCATTAGAAACACACTGTCTTCACTCTTCATTAGGAACACACTGTCTTCACTATGCGTTAGGAACACACTGCATTCACTATGCGTTAGGAACACACTGTCTTCACTCTGCGTTAGGAACACACTGTCTTCACTCTGCGTTAGGAACAAACTGTCTTCACTCTGCTCTAGGAACACAATGTCTTCACTATGCGTTAGGAACACAATGCCTTCACTATGCCATAGGAACACACTGTCTTCACTCTGCGTTAGGAATACACTGTCTTCACTCTGCGTTAGGAACAAACTGTCTTCACTCTGCTTTAGGAACACACTGTCTTCACACTGCATTAGGAACAAACTGTCTTCACTCTGCTCTAGGAACACACTGTCTTCACACTGCTCCTTGCAAATAAAGCGCAACTCTGCATTAGGAACACACTGTCTTCACTCTGCGTTAGGAACATACTGTCTTCACTCTGCTTTAGGAACACACTGTCTTCACTCTGCTCCATGCACATACACCACAACTCTGCGTTAGGGACACACTGTCTTCACTCTGAATTAGGAACACACTGACTTCATTCTGCTCTACGAACACACTGTCTTCACTATGCGTTAGGAACACACTGTCTTCACTCTGCTCTAGGAACACGCTGTCTTTACTCTGCTCGATGCACATACACCGCAACTCTGCGTTAGGAAAACACTGTCTTCACTATGCGTTAGGAACATACTGTCTTCACTATGCGTTAGGAACACACTGTCTTCACTATGCGTTAGGAACACACTGCGTTCACTATGCGTTAGGAACACACTGTCTTCACTCTGCATTAGGAACACACTGTCTTCACTCTGCGTTAGAAAAAAACTGTCTTCACTCTGCTCGAGGAACACACTGTCTTCACTCTGCTCCTTGCACATACACAGCAACTCTGCATTAGGAACACACTGTCTTCACTCTGCATTAGGAACATACTGTCTTCACTCTACTTTAGGAACACACTGTCTTCACTCTGCATTAGGAACATACTGTCTTCACTCTGCTCTAGGAACACACTGTCTTCACTCTGCTCCATGCACATACTTCGCAACTCTGCGTTAGGAACGCACTGCCTTCACTCTGCGTTAAGAACACACTATCTTCATTCTGCTCTATGAACACACTGTCTTCACTCTGCATTAGGAACACACTGTCTTCACTCTGCTCTAGAAACACACTGTCTTCACTCTGCTCCATGCACATACACCACAACTCTGCGTTAGGTACACACTGTCTTCACTCTACGTTAGGAACACACTGTCTTCACTCTGCATTAAGAACACACTGTCTTCACTCTGCATTAGGAACACACTGTCTTCACTCTGCGTTAGGAAAAAACTGTCTTCACTCTGCTCTAGGAACACACTGTCTTCACTCTGCTCCTTGCACATACACAGCAAGTCTGCATTAGGAACACACTGTCTTCACTCTGCATTAGGAACATACTGTCTTCACTCTGCATTAGGAACACACTGTCTTCACTCTGCTCTAGAAACACACTGTCTTCACTCTGCTCCATGCACATACACAGCAAGTCTGCATTAGGAACACACTGTCTTCACTCTGCATTAGGAACATACTGTCTTCACTCTGCGTTAGGAAAACACTGTCTTCACTATGCGTTAGGAACATACTGTCTTCACTCTATTTTAGGAACACACTGTCTTCACTCTGCATTAGGAACACACTGTCTTCACTCTGCTCTAGGAACACTCTGTCTTCACTCTGCTCCATGCACATACTTCGCAACTCTGCGTTAGGAACGCACTGCCTTCACTCTGCGTTAAGAACACACTATCTTCATTCTGCTCTATGAACACACTGTCTTCACTCTGCATTAGGAACACACTGTCTTCACTCTGCTCTAGAAACACACTGTCTTCACTCTGCTCCATGCACATACACCACAACTCTGCGTTAGGGACACAATGTCTTCACTCTACGTTAGGAACACACTGTCTTCACTCTGCATTAAGAACACACTGTCTTCACTCTGCATTAGGAACACACTGTCTTCACTCTGCGTTAGGAAAAAACTGTCTTCACTCTGCTCTAGGAACACACTGTCTTCACTCTGCTCCTTGCACATACACAGCAACTCTGCATTAGGAACACACTGTCTTCACTCTGCATTAGGAACATACTGTCTTCACTCTACTTTAGGAACACACTGTCTTCACTCTGCATTAGGAACACACTGTCTTCACTCTGCTCTAGGAACACACTGTCTTCACTCTGCTCCATGCACATACTTCGCAACTCTGCGTTAGGAACGCACGCCTTCACTCTGCGTTAAGAACACACTATCTTCATTCTGCTCTATGAACACACTGTCTTCACTCTGCATTAGGAACACACTGTCTTCACTCTGCTCTAGAAACACACTGTCTTCACTCTGCTCCATGCACATACACCACAACTCTGCGTTAGGGACACACTGTCTTCTTCTACGTTAGGATCACACTGTCTTCACTCTGCATTAAGAACACACTGTCTTCACTCTGCATTAGGAACACACTGTCTTCACTATGCGTTAGGAATACACTGTCTTCACTCTGCGTTAGGAACAAACTGTCTTCACTCTGCTCTAGGAACACACTGTCTTCACACTGCTCCTTGCAAATACAGCGCAACTCTGCATTAGGAACACACTGTCTTCACTCTGCGTTAGGAACATACTGTCTTCACTCTGCTTTAGGAACACACTGTCTTCACTCTGCTCCATGCACATACACCACATCTCTGCGTTAGGGACACACTGTCTTCACTCTGCATTAGGAACACACTGTCTTCACTCTGCATTAGGAACACACTGTCTTCACTCTGCATTAGGAACACACTGTCTTCACTATGCGTTAGGAACACACTGCATTCACTATGCGTTAGGAACACACTGTCTTCACTCTGCGTTAGGAACACACTGTCTTCACTCTGCGTTAGGAACAAACTGTCTTCACTCTGCTCTAGGAACACTCTGTCTTCACATTGCTCCTTGCAAATACAGCGCAACTCTGCGTTAGGAACACACTGTCTTCACTCTGCGTTAGGAACATAGTGTCTTCACTCTGCTTTAGTAACACACCCGCTTCACTCTGCTTCATGCACATACACCACAACTCTGCGTTAGGAACACACTGTCTTCACTCTGCATTAGGAACACACTGTCTTCACCCTGCTCTAGAAACACACTGTCTTCACTCTGCATTAGGAACACACTGTCTTCACTCTGCATTAAGAACACACTGTCTTCACTCTGCATTAGGAACACACTGTCTTCACTATGCGTTAGGAACACAATGCCTTCACTATGCCTTAGGAACACACTGTCTTCACTCTGCGTTAGGAACACACTGTCTTCACTCTGCGTTAGGAACAAACTGTCTTCACTCTGCTCTAGGAACACACTGTCTTCACAATGCTCCTTGCAAATACAGCGCAACTCTGCATTAGGAACACACTGTCTTCACTCTGCATTAGAAACACACTGTCTTCACTCTGCATTAGGAACACACTGTCTTCACTATGCGTTAGGAACACACTGCATTCACTATGCGTTAGGAACACACTGTCTTCACTCTGCGTTAGGAACACACTGTCTTCACTCTGCGTTAGGAACAAACTGTCTTCACTCTGCTCTAGGAACACACTGTCTTCACTATGCGTTAGGAACACAATGCCTTCACTATGCCATAGGAACACACTGTCTTCACTCTGCGTTAGGAATACACTGTCTTCACTCTGCGTTAGGAACAAACTGTCTTCACTCTGCTTTAGGAACACACTGTCTTCACACTGCGTTAGGAACAAACTGTCTTCACTCTGCTCTAGGAACACACTGTCTTCACACTGCTCCTTGCAAATACAGCGCAACTCTGCATTAGGAACACACTGTCTTCACTCTGCGTTAGGAACATACTGTCTTCACTCTGCTTTAGGAACACACTGTCTTCACTCTGCTCCATGCACATACACCAAAACTCTGCGTTAGGGAAACACTGTCTTCACTCTGCATTAGGAACACACTGTCTTCACTCTGCATTAGGAACACACTGTCTTCACTCTGCATTAGGAACACACTGTCTTCACTATGCGTTAGGAACACACTGCATTCACTATGCGTTAGGAACACACTGTCTTCACTCTGCGTTAGGAACACACTGTCTTCACTCTGCGTTAGGAACAAACTGTCTTCACTCTGCTCTAGGAACACTCTGTCTTCACATTGCTCCTTGCAAATACAGCGCAACTCTGCGTTAGGAAAACACTGTCTTCACTCTGCGTTAGGAACATAGTGTCTTCACTCTGCTTTAGTAACACACCCGCTTCACTCTGCTTCATGCACATACACCACAACTCTGCGTTAGGAACACACTGTCTTCACTCTGCATTAGGAACACACTGTCTTCACTCTGCTCTAGAAACACACTCTCTTTACTCTGCATTAGGAACACACTGTCTTCACTCTGCGTTAAGAACACACTGTCTTCACTCTGCATTAGGAACACACTGTCTTCACTATGCGTTAGGAACACAATGCCTTCACTATGCCATACGAACACACTGTCTTCACTCTGCGTTAGGAACACACTGTCTTCACTCTGCGTTAGGAACAAACTGTCTTCACTCTGCTCTAGGAACACACTGTCTTCACTCTGCTCCTTGCAAATACAGCGCAACTCTGCATTAGGAACACACTGTCTTCACTCTGCGTTAGGAACATACTGTCTTCACTCTGCTTTAGGAACACACTGTCTTCACTCTGCTCCATGCACATACACCACAACTCTGCGTTAGGGACACACTGTCTTCACTCTGCATTAGGAACACACTGTCTCACTCTGCATTAGGAACACACTGTCTTCACATGCGTTAGGAACAGACTGCATTCACTATGCGTTAGGAACACACTGTCTTCACTCTGCGTTAGGAACACACTGTCTTCGCTCTGCATTAGGAACAACCTGTCTTCACTCTGCTCTAGGAACACACTGTCTTCACATTGCTCCTTGCAAATACAGCGCAACTCTGCGTTAGGAACACACTGTCTTCACACTGCATTAGGAACATAGTGTCTTCACTCTGCTTTAGTAACACACCCTCTTCACTCTGCTTCATGCACATACACCACAACTCTGCTTTAGGAACACACTGTCTTCACTCTGCATTAGGAACACACTGTCTTCACTCTGCATTAGGAACACACTGTATTCATTCTGCATTAGGAACACACTGTCTTCACTCTGCTCTAGGAACACACTGTCTTCACTCTGCTCCATGCACATACACCACAACTCTGCGTTAGGAACACACTGTCTTCACTCTGTGTTAGGAACACTCTGTCTTCATTCTGCTCTAGGAACACACTATCTTCACTCTGCATTAGGAACACACTGTCTTCACTCTGTGTTAGGAACACTCTGTCTTCATTCTGCTCTAGGAACACACTATCTTCCCTCTGCGTTAGGAACATACTGTCTTTACTCTGATCTAGGAACACACTGTCTTAACTCTGCATTAGGAACACACTGTCTTCACTCTGCATTAGGAACACACTGTCTTCACTCTGATTTAGGAACACTGTCATCACTCTGTTCTAGGAACTCACTGTCTTCACTCTGAATTAGGAACACACTGTCTTCACTCTGCTCTAGGAACACACTGTCTTCACTCTGCTCCATGCACATACATCGCAACTCTGCGTTAGGAACGCACTGTCTTCACTCTGAGTTAAGAACACACTGCCTTCATTCTGCTGTACGAACACACTGTTTTTACTCTGCGTTAGGAACACATTGTCTTCACTATGCGTTAGGAACACACTGTTTTAACTATGCGTTAAGAACACACTGTCTTCACACTGCATTAGGAACACACTGTCTTCACTCTGCTCTAGGAACACACTGTCTTCACTCTGCTCCATGCACATACACCGCAACTCTGCCTTAGGAACACACTGTCTTCAATCTGTGTTAGGAACACACTGTCTTCATTCTGCTCTAGGAACACACTGTCTTCACTCTGCGTTTGGAACATACTGTCTTTACTCTGCTCTAGGAACACACTGTCTTAACTCTGCATTAGGAACACACTGTCTTCACTCTGCATTAGGAACACACTGTCTTCACTCTGATTTAGGAACACTGTCGTCACTCTGCTCAAGGAACTCACTGTCTTAACTCTGAATTAGGAACACACTGTCTTCACTCTTCTCTAGGAACACACTGTCTTCACTCTTCTCTAGGAACACACTGTCTTCACTCTGCTCCATGCACATACTTCGCAATTCTGGGTTAGGAACACACTGTCTTCACTATGCGTTAGGAACACACTGTCTTCACTCTGCTCTAGGAACACACTGTCTTCACTCTGTGTTAGGAACACTCTGTCTTCATTCTGCCTTAGGAACACACTATCTTCACTCTGCTTTAGGAACATACTGTCTTTACTCTGCTCTAGGAACACACTGTCATCAACTCTGCATTAGGAACACACTGTCTTCACTCTGCATTTGGAAAAAACTGTCTTCACTCTGCTCTAGGAACACACTGTCTTCACTCTGCTCCTTGCACATACACAGCAACTCTGCGTTAGGAACACACTGTCTTCACTCTACGTTAGGAACATACTGCCTTCCCTCTACTTTAGGAACACACTCTCTTCACTCTGATTCATGCACATACACCACAACTCTGCGTTAGGAACACACTGTTTTCACTCTGCATTAGGAACACACTGTCTTCACTCTGCATTAGGAACACACTGTCTTCACTCTGCTCCATGCACATACACCACAACTCTGCGTTAGGGACACACTGTCTTCACTCTGCATTAGGCACACAGTCTTCACTCTGCATTAGGAACACACTGTCGTCACTCTGCATTAGGAACACACTGTATTCACTATGCGTTAGGAACACACTGCCTTCACTATGCGTTAGGAACACACTGTCTTCACTCTGCGTTAGGAACACACTGTCTTCACTCTGCGTTAGGAACAAACTGTCTTCACTCTGATTTAGGAACACACTGTCTTCACACTGCTCCTTGCAAATACAGCGCAACTCTGCGTTAGGAACACACTGTCTTCACTCTGCGTTAGGAACACACTGTCTTCACTCTGCTCTAGCAACACGCTGTCTTCACTCTGCTCGATGCACATACACCTCAACTCTGCGTTAGGAAAACACTGTCTTCACTATGCGTTAGGAACATACTGTCTTCACTATGCGTTAGGAACACACTGTCTTCACTATGCATTAGGAACACACTGCGTTCACTATGCGTTAGGAACACACTGTCTTCACTCTGCATTAGGAACACACTGTCTTCACTCTGCGTTAGGAAAAAACTGTCTTCACTCTGCTCTAGGAACACAATGTCTTCACTCTGCTCCTTGCACATACACAGCAACTCTGCGTTAGGAACACACTGTCTTCACTCTGCATTAGGAACATACTGTCTTCACTCTACTTTAGGAACACACTCTCTTCACTCTGCATTAGGAACACACTGTATTCACTCTGCTCTAGGAACACACTGTCTTCACTCTGCTCCATGCACATACTTCGCAACTCTGCGTTAGGAACGCCCTGCCTTCACTCTGCGTTAAGAACACACTGTCTTCATTCTGCTCTATGAACACACTGTCTTCACTCTGCATTAGGAACACACTGTCTTCACTCTGCTCTAGAAACATTCGGTCTTCACTCTGCTCCATGCACATACACCACAACTCTGCGTTAGGGACACACTGTCTTCACTCTACGTTAGGAACACACTGTCTTCACTCTGCATTAAGAACACACTGTCTTCACTCTGCATTAGGAACACACTGTCTTCACTCTGCGTTAGGAACACACTGTCTTCACTCTGCCTTAGGAACAAACTGTCTTCACTCTGCTTTAGGAACACACTGTCTTCACTCTGCTCCATGCACATACACAACAACTCTGCGTTAGGGACACACTGTCTTCACTCTGCATTAGGAACACACTGTCTTCACTCTGCATTAGGAACACTCTGTCTTTACTCTGCATTAGGAACACACTGTCTTCACTATGCGTTAGGAACACACTGCATTCACTATGCGTTAGGAACATACTGTCTTCACTCTGCGTTAGGAACACACTGTCTTCAACTGCGTTAGGAACAACCTGTCTTCACTCTGCTCTAGGAACACACTGTCTTCACATTGCTCCTTGCAAATACAGCGCAACTCTGCGTTAGGAACACACTATCTTCACTCTGCGTTAGGAACATAGTGTATTCACTCTGCTTTAGTAACACACCCGCTTCACTCTGCTTCATGCACATACACCACAACTCTGCGTTAGGAACACAATTTCTTCACTCTGCATTAGGAACACAATGTCTTCACTCTGCTCTAGGAACACACTGTCTTAACTCTGCATTAGGAACACACTGTCTTCACTCTGCATTAGGAACACACTGTCTTCACTCTGATTTAGGAACACTGTCATTACTCTGCTCTAGGAACTCACTGTCTTCACTCTGAATTAGGAACACACTGTCTTCACTCTGCTCTAGGAACACACTGTCTTCACTCTGCTCCATGCACATACATCCCAACTCTGCGTTAGGAACACACTGTCTTCACTCTGTGTTAGGAACACTCTGTCTTCATTCTGCTCTAGGAACACACTATCTTCCCTCTGCGTTAGGAACATACTGTCTTTACTCTGCTCTAGGAACACACTGTCTTAACTCTGCATTAGGAACACACTGTCTTCACTCTGCATTAGGAACACACTGTCTTCACTCTGATTTAGGAACACTGTCATCACTCTGCTCTAGGAACTCACTGTCTTCACTCTGAATTAGGAACACACTGTCTTCACTCTGCTCTAGGAACACACTGTCTTCACTCTGCTCCATGCACATACATCGCAACTCTGCGTTAGGAACGCACTGTCTTCACTCTGAGTTAAGAACACACTGCCTTCATTCTGCTGTACGAACACACTGTTTTTACTCTGCCTTAGGAACACATTTTCTTCACTATGCGTTAGGAACACACTGTTTTAACTATGCGTTAAGAACACACTGTCTTCACTCTGCATTAGGAACACACTGTCTTCACTCTGCTCTAGGAACACACTGTCTTCACTCTGCTCCATGCACATACACCGCAACTCTGCGTTAGGAACACACTGTCTTCACTCTGTGTTAGGAACACACTGTCTTCATTCTGCTCTAGGAACACACTGTCTTCACTCTGCGTTTGGAACATACTGTCTTTACTCTGCTCTAGGAACACACTGTCTTAACTATGCATTAGGAACACACTGTCTTCACTCTGCATTAGGAACACACTGTCTTCACTCTGATTTAGGAACACTGTCGTCACTCTGCTCAAGGAACTCACTGTCTTAACTCTGAATTAGGAACACACTGTCTTCACTCTTCTCTAGGAACACACTGTCTTCACTCTTCTCTAGGAACACACTGTCTTCACTCTGCTCCATGCACATACTTCGCAATTCTGCGTTAAGAACACACTGTCTTCACTATGCGTTAGGAACACACTGTCTTCACTCTGCTCTAGGAACACACTGTCTTCACTTTGTGTTAGGAACACTCTGTCTTCATTCTGCTCTAGGAACACACTATCTTCACTCGGCGTTAGGAACATACTGTCTTTACTCTGCTCTAGGAACACACTGTCTTCAACTCTGCATTAGGAACACACTGTCTTCACTCTGCGTTAGGAAAAAACTGTCTTCACTCTGCTCTGGGAACACACTGTCTTCACTCTGCTCCGTGCACATACACAGCAACTCTGCGTTAGGAACACACTGTCTTCACTCTACGTTAGGAACATACTGTCTTCCCTCTACCTTAGGAACACACTCTCTTCACTCTGATTCATGCACATACACCACAACTCTGCGTTAGGAACACATTGTCTTCACTCTGCATTAGGAACACACTGTCTTCATTCTGCATTAGGAACACACTGTCTTCACTCTGCTCCATGCACATACACCACAACTCTGCGTTAGGGACACACTGTCTTCACTCTGCATTAGGCACACAGTCTTCACTCTGCATTAGGAACACACTGTCGTCACTCTGCATTAGGAACACACTGTCTTCACTATGCGTTAGGAACACACTGCCTTCACTATGCGTTAGGAACACACTGTCTTCACTCTGCGTTAGGAACACACTGTCTTCACTCTGCGTTAGGAACAAACTGTCTTCACTCTGCTTTAGGAACACACTCTCTTCACACTGCTCCTTGCAAATACAGCGCAACTCTGCGTTAGGAACACACTGTCCTCACTCTGCGTTAGGAACATACTGTCTACACTCTGCTTTAGTAACACACTCTCTTCACTCTGCTTCATGCACATACACCACAACTCTGCGTAAGGAACACACTGTCTGCACTCTGCATTAGGAACACACTGTCTTCATTCTGCTCTAGGAACACACTGTCTTCACTCTGCGTTAGGAACATACTGTGTTTACTCTGCTCTAGGAACACACTGTCTTAACTCTGCATTAGGAATACACTGTCTTCACTCTGATTTAGGAACACTGTCATCACTCTGCTCTAGGAACTCACTGTCTTCACTCTGAATTAGGAACACACTGTCTTCACTCTGCTCCATGCACATACTTCGCAACTCTGCATTAGGAACGCACTGTATTTACTCTGCGTTAAAAACTCACTGTCTTCATTCTGCTCTACGAACACACTGTCTTCACTATGTGTTAGGAACACACTGTCTTCACTCTGCTCTAGGAACACGCTGTCTTCACTCTGCTCGATGCACATACACCGCAACTCTGCGTTAGGAAAACACTGTCTTCACTATGCGTTAGGAACATACTGTCTTCACTATGCGTTAGGAACACACTGTCTTCACTATGCGTTAGGAACACACTGCGTTCACTATGCGTTAGGAACACACTGTCTTCACTCTGCATTAGGAACACACTGTCTTCACTCTGCGTTAGGAAAAAACTGTCTTCACTCTGCTCTAGGAACACACTGTCTTCACTCTGCTCCTTGCCCATAAACAGCAACTCTGCGTTAGGAACACACTGTCTTCACTCTGCATTAGGAACATACTGTCTTCACTCTACTTTAGGAACACACTCTCTTCACTCTGCAATAGGAACATACTGTCTTCACTCTACTTTAGGAACACACTCTCTTCACTCTGCATTAGGAACACACTGTATTCACTCTGCTCTAGGAACACACTGTCTTCACTCTGCTCCATGCACATACTTCGCAACTCTGCGTTAGGAACGCACTGCCTTCACTCTGCGTTAAGAACACACTGTCTTCATTCTGCTCTATGAACACACTGTCTTCACTCTGCATTAGGAACACACTGTCTTCACTCTGCTCTAGAAACACACGGTCTTCACTCTGCTCCATGCACATACACCACAACTCTGCATTAGGGACACACTGTCTTCACTCTACGTTAGGAACACACTGTCTTCACTGTGCATTAAGAACACACTGTCTTCACTCTGCATTAGGAACACACTGTCTTCACTATGCGTTAGGAACACAATGCCTTCACTATGCCATAGGAACACACTGTCTTCACTCTGCGTTAGGAACACACTGTCTTCACTCTGCCTTAGGAACAAACTGTCCTCACTCTGCTTTAGGAACACACTGTCTTCACTCTGCTCCATGCACATACACCACAACTCTGCGTTAGGGACACACTGTCTTCACTCTGCATTAGGAACACACTGTCTTCACTCTGCATTAGGAACACACTGTCTTCATTCTGCATTAGGAACACACTGTCTTCACTCTGCTCCATGCACATACACCACAACTGTGCGTTAGGAACACACTGTCTTCACTCTGCTCTAGGAACACACTATATTCTCTCTGCGTTAGGAACACACTGTCTTCACTCTGTGTTAGGAACACTCTGTCTTCATTCTGCTCTAGGAACACACTATCTTCCCTCTGCGTTTGGAACATACTGTCTTTACTCTGCTCTAGGAACACACTGTCTTAACTCTGCATTAGGAACACACTGTCTTCACTCTGCATTAGGAACACACTGTCTTCACTCTGATTTAGGAACACTCTCATTACTCTGCTCTAGGAACTCACTGTCTTCACTCTGAATTAGGAACACACTGTCTTCACTCTGCTCTAGGAACACACTGTCTTCACTCTGCTCCATGCACATACATCGCAACTCTGCGTTAGGAACACACTGTCTTCACTCTGTGTTAGGAACACTCTGTCTTCATTCTGCTCTAGGAACACACTATCTTCCCTCTGCGTTAGGAACATACTGTCTTTACTCTGCTCTAGGAACACACTGTCTTAACTCTGCATTAGGAACACACTGTCTTCACTCTGCATTAGGAACACACTGTCTTCACTCTGATTTAGGAACACTGTCATCACTCTGCTCTAGGAACTCACTGTCTTCACTCTGAATTAGGAACACACTGTCTTCACTCTGCTCTAGGAACACTCTGCTCCATGCACATACATCGCAACTCTGTGTTACGAACGCACTGTCTTCACTCTGAGTTAAGAACACACTGCCTTCATTCTATTGTACGAACAAACTGTTTTTACTCTGCGTTAGGAACACATTGTCTTCACTATGCGTTAGGAACACAATGCCTTCACTATGCCATAGGAACACACTGTCTTCACTCTGCGTTAGGAACACACTGTCTTCACTCTGCGTTAGGAACAAACTGTCTTCACTCTGCTCTAGGAACACACTGTCTTCACACTGCTCCTTGCAAATACAGCGCAACTCTGCATTAGGAACACACTGTCTTCACTCTTTTTAGGAACATACTGTCTTCACTCTGCCCTAGGAACACACTGTCTTCACTCTGCTCCATGCACATACACCACAACTCTGCGTTAGGGACACACTGTCTTCACTCTGCATTAGGAACACACTGTCTTCACTCTGCATTAGGAACACACTGTCTTCACTCTGCATTAGGAACACACTGTCTTCACTATGCGTTAGGAACACACTGCATTCACTATGCGTTAGGAACACACTGTCTTCACTCTGCGTTAGGAACAAACTGTCTTCACTCTGCTCTAGGAACACACTGTCTTCACATTGCTCCTTGCAAATACAGCGCAACTCTGCGTTAGGAACACACTATCTTCACTCTGCGTTAGGAACATAGTGTCTTCACTCTGCTTTAGTAACACACCCGCTTCACTCTGCTTCATGCACATACACAACAACTCTGCGTTAGGAACACAATGTCTTCACTCTGCATTAGGAACACACTGTCTTCACTCTGCATTAGGAACACACTGTCTTCATTCTGCATTAGGAACACACTGTCTTCACTCTGCTCCATGCACATACACCACAACTGTGCGTTAGGAACACACTGTCTTCACTCTGTGTTAGGAACACTCTGTCTTCATTCTGCTCTAGGAACACACTATCTTCACTCTGCGTTAGGAACACACTGTCTTCACTCTGTGTTAGGAACACTCTGTCTTCATTCTGCTCTAGGAACACACTATCCTCCCTCTGCGTTAGGAACATACTGTCTTTACTCTGCTCTAGGAACACACTGTCTTAACTCTGCATGAGGAACACACTGTCTTCACTCTGCATTAGGAACACACTGTCTTCACTCTGATTTAGGAACACTGTTATTACTCTGCTCTAGGAACTCACTGTCTTCACTCTGAATTAGGAACACACTGTCTTCACTCTGCTCCATGCACATACACCACAACTCTGCGTTAGGGACACACTGTCTTCACTCTGCATTAGGAACACACTGTCTTCACTCTGCATTAGGAACACACTGTCTTCACTCTGCATTAGGAACACACTGTCTTCACTATGCGTTAGGAACACACTGCATTCACTATGCGTTAGGAACACACTGTCTTCACTCTGCGTTAGGAACACACTGCCTTCACTCTGCGTTAGGAACAAACTGTCTTCACTCTGCTCTAGGAACACACCCGCTTCACTCTGCTTCATGCACATACACCACAACTCTGCGTTAGGAACACTATGTCTTCACTCTGCATTAGGAACACACTGTCTTCACTCTGCATTAGGAACACACTGTCTTCATTCTGCATTAGGAACACACTGTCTTCACTCTGTTCCATGCACATAAACCACAACTGTGCGTTAGGAACACACTGTCTTCACTCTGTGTTAGGAACACTCTGTCTTCATTCTGCTCTAGGAACACACTATATTCACTCTGCGTTAGGAACACACTGTCTTCACTCTGTGTTAGGAACACTCTGTCTTCATTCTGCTCTAGGAACACACTATCTTCCCTCTGCGTTAGGAACATACTGTCTTTACTCCGCTCTAGGAACACACTGTCTTAACTCTGCATTAGGAACACACTGTCTTCACTCTGCATTAGGAACACACTGTCTTCACTCTGATTTAGGAACACTCTCATTACTCTGCTCTAGGAACTCACTGTCTTCACTCTGAATTAGGAACACACTGTCTTCACTCTGCTCCATGCACATACATCGCAACTCTGCGTTAGGAACACACTGTCTTCACTCTCTGTTAGGAACACTCTGTCTTCATTCTGCTCTAGGAACACACTATCTTCCCTCTGCGTTAGGAACATACTGTCTTTACTCTGCTCTAGGAACACACTGTCTTAACTCTGCATTAGGAACACACTGTCTTCACTCTGCATTAGGAACACACTGTCTTCACTCTGATTTAGGAACACTGTCATCACTCTGCTCTAGGAACTCACTGTCTTCACTCTGAATTAGGAACACACTGTCTTCACTCTGCTCTAGGAACACACTGTCTTCACTCTGCTCCATGCACATACATCGCAACTCTGTGTTACGAACGCACTGTCTTCACTCTGAGTTAAGAACACACTGCCTTCATTCTATTGTACGAACAAACGGTTTTTACTCTGCGTTAGGAACACATTGTCTTCACTATGCGTTAGGAACACAATGCCTTCACTATGCCATAGGAACACACTGTCTTCACTCTGCGTTAGGAACACACTGTCTTCACTCTGCGTTAGGAACAAACTGTCTTCACTCTGCTCTTGGAACACACTGTCTTCACACTGCTCCTTGCAAATACAGCGCAACTCTGCATTAGGAACACACTGTCTTCACTCTTAGTTAGGAACATACTGTCTTCACTCTGCTTTAGGAACACACTGTCTTCACTCTGCTCCATGCACATACACCACAACTCTGCGTTAAAGACACACTGTCTTCACTCTGCATTAGGAACACACTGTCTTCACTCTGCATTAGGAACACACTGTCTTCACTCTGCATTAGGAACACACTGTCTTCACTATGCGTTAGTAACACACTGCATTCACTATGCGTTAGGAACACACTGTCTTCACTCTGCGTTAGGAACAAACTGTCTTCACTCTGCTCTAGGAACACACTGTCTTCACATTGCTCCTTGCAAATACAGCGCAACTCTGCGTTAGGAACACACTATCTTCACTCTGCGTTAGGAACATAGTGTCTTCACTCTGCTTTAGTAACACACCCGCTTCACTCTGCTTCATGCACATACACCACAACTCTGCGTTAGGAACACAATGTCTTCACTCTGTGTTAGGAACACTCTGTCTTCATTCTGCTCTAGGAACACACTATCTTCACTCTGCGTTAGGAACATAGTGTCTTCACTCTGCTTTAGTAACACACCCGCTTCACTTTGCTTCATGCACATACACCACAACTCTGCGTTAGGAACACAATGTCTTCACTCTGCATTAGGAACACACTGTCTTCACTCTGCATTAGGAACACACTGTCTTCATTCTGCATTAGGAACACACTGTCTTCACTCTGCTCCATGCACATACACCACAACTGTGCGTTAGGAACACACTGTCTTCACTCTGTGTTAGGAACACTCTGTCTTCATTCTGCTCTAGGAACACACTATCTTCACTCTGCGTTAGGAACACACTGTCTTCACTCTGTGTTAGGAACACTCTGTCTTCATTCTGCTCTAGGAACACACTATCTTCACTCTGCGTTAGGAACATAGTGTCTTCACTCTGCTTTAGTAACACACCCGCTTCACTCTGCTTCATGCACATACACAACAACTCTGCGTTAGGAACACAATGTCTTCACTCTGCATTAGGAACACACTGTCTTCACTCTGCATTAGGAACACACTGTCTTCATTCTGCATTAGGAACACACTGTCTTCACTCTGCTCCATGCACATACACCACAACTGTGCGTTAGGAACACACTGTCTTCACTCTGTGTTAGGAACACTCTGTCTTCATTCTGCTCTAGGAACACACTATCTTCACTCTGCGTTAGGAACACACTGTCTTCACTCTGTGTTAGGAACACTCTGTCTTCATTCTGCTCTAGGAACACACTATCCTCCCTCTGCGTTAGGAACATACTGTCTTTACTCTGCTCTAGGAACACACTGTCTTAACTCTGCATGAGGAACACACTGTCTTCACTCTGCATTAGGAACACACTGTCTTCACTCTGATTTAGGAACACTGTTATTACTCTGCTCTAGGAACTCACTGTCTTCACTCTGAATTAGGAACACACTGTCTTCACTCTGCTCCATGCACATACACCACAACTCTGCGTTAGGGACACACTGTCTTCACTCTGCATTAGGAACACACTGTCTTCACTCTGCATTAGGAACACACTGTCTTCACTCTGCATTAGGAACACACTGTCTTCACTATGCGTTAGGAACACACTGCATTCACTATGCGTTAGGAACACACTGTCTTCACTCTGCGTTAGGAACACACTGCCTTCACTCTGCGTTAGGAACAAACTGCCTTCACTCTGCTCTAGGAACACACCCGCTTCACTCTGCTTCATGCACATACACCACAACTCTGCGTTAGGAACACTATGTCTTCACTCTGCATTAGGAACACACTGTCTTCACTCTGCATTAGGAACACACTGTCTTCATTCTGCATTAGGAACACATTGTCTTCACTCTGTTCCATGCACATAAACCACAACTGTGCGTTAGGAACACACTGTCTTCACTCTGTGTTAGGAACACTCTGTCTTCATTCTGCTCTAGGAACACACTATATTCACACTGCGTTAGGAACACACTGTCTTCACTCTGTGTTAGGAACACTCTGTCTTCATTCTGCTCTAGGAACACACTATCTTCCCTCTGCGTTAGGAACATACTGTCTTTACTCCGCTCTAGGAACACACTGTCTTAACTCTGCATTAGGAACACACTGTCTTCACTCTGCATTAGGAACACACTGTCTTCACTCTGATTTAGGAACACTCTCATTACTCTGCTCTAGGAACTCACTGTCTTCACTCTGAATTAGGAACACACTGTCTTCACTCTGCTCCATGCACATACATCGCAACTCTGCGTTAGGAACACACTGTCTTCACTCTGTGTTAGGAACACTCTGTCTTCATTCTGCTCTAGGAACACACTATCTTCCCTCTGCGTTAGGAACATACTGTCTTTACTCTGCTCTAGGAACACACTGTCTTAACTCTGCATTAGGAACACACTGTCTTCACTCTGCATTAGGAACACACTGTCTTCACTCTGATTTAGGAACACTGTCATCACTCTGCTCTAGGAACTCACTGTCTTCACTCTGAATTAGGAACACACTGTCTTCACTCTGCTCTAGGAACACACCGTCTTCACTCTGCTCCATGCACATACATCGCAACTCTGTGTTACGAACGCACTGTCTTCACTCTGAGTTAAGAACACACTGCCTTCATTCTATTGTACGAACAAACGGTTTTTACTCTGCGTTAGGAACACATTGTCTTCACTATGCGTTAGGAACACAATGCCTTCACTATGCCATAGGAACACACTGTCTTCACTCTGCGTTAGGAACACACTGTCTTCACTCTGCGTTAGGAACAAACTGTCTTCACTCTGCTCTTGGAACACACTGTCTTCACACTGCTCCTTGCAAATACAGCGCAACTCTGCATTAGGAACACACTGTCTTCACTCTTAGTTAGGAACATACTGTCTTCACTCTGCTTTAGGAACACACTGTCTTCACTCTGCTCCATGCACATACACCACAACTCTGCGTTAAAGACACACTGTCTTCACTCTGCATTAGGAACACACTGTCTTCACTCTGCATTAGGAACACACTGTCTTCACTCTGCATTAGGAACACACTGTCTTCACTATGCGTTAGGAACACACTGCATTCACTATGCGTTAGGAACACACTGTCTTCACTCTGCGTTAGGAACAAACTGTCTTCACTCTGCTCTAGGAACACACTGTCTTCACATTGCTCCTTGCAAATACAGCGCAACTCTGCGTTAGGAACACACTATCTTCACTCTGCGTTAGGAACATAGTGTCTTCACTCTGCTTTAGTAACACACCCGCTTCACTCTGCTTCATGCACATACACCACAACTCTGCGTTAGGAACACAATGTCTTCACTCTGTGTTAGGAACACTCTGTCTTCATTCTGCTCTAGGAACACACTATCTTCACTCTGCGTTAGGAACATAGTGTCTTCACTCTGCTTTAGTAACACACCCGCTTCACTCTGCTTCATGCACATACACCACAACTCTGCGTTAGGAACACAATGTCTTCACTCTGCATTAGGAACACACTGTCTTCACTCTGCATTAGGAACACACTGTCTTCATTCTGCATTAGGAACACACTGTCTTCACTCTGCTCCATGCACATACACCACAACTGTGCGTTAGGAACACACTGTCTTCACTCTGTGTTAGGAACACTCTGTCTTCATTCTGCTCTAGGAACACACTATCTTCACTCTGCGTTAGGAACACACTGTCTTCACTCTGTGTTAGGAACACTCTGTCTTCATTCTGCTCTAGGAACACACTATCTTCCCTCTGCGTTAGGAACATACTGTCTTTACTCTGCTCTAGGAACACACTGTCTTAACTCTGCATGAGGAACACACTGTCTTCACTCTGCATTAGGAACACACTGTCTTCACTCTGATTTAGGAACACTGTCATTACTCTGCTCTAGGAACTCACTGTCTTCACTCTGAATTAGGAACACACTGTCTTCACTCTGCTCCATGCACATACACCACATCTCTGCGTTAGGGACACACTGTCTTCACTCTGCATTAGGAACACACTGTCTTCACTCTGCATTAGGAACACACTGTCTTCACTCTGCATTAGGAACACACTGTCTTCACTATGCGTTAGGAACACACTGCATTCACTATGCGTTAGGAACACACTGTCTTCACTCTGCGTTAGGAACACACTGTCTTCACTCTGCATTAGGAACAAACTGTGTTCACTCTGCTCTAGGAACACACCCGCTTCACTCTGCTTCATGCACATACACCACAACTCTGCGTTAGGAACACAATGTCTTCACTCTGCATTAGGAACACACTGTCTTCACTCTGCATTAGGAACACACTGTCTTCATTCTGCATTAGGAACACACTGTCTTCACTCTGTTCCATGCACATAAACCACACTGTGCGTTAGGAACACACTGTCTTCACTCTCTGTTAGGAACACTCTGTCTTCATTCTGCTCTAGGAACACACTATATTCACTCTGCGTTAGGAACACACTGTCTTCACTCTGTGCTAGGAACACTCTGTCTTCATTCTGCTCTAGGAACACACTATCTTCCCTCTGCGTTAGGAACATACTGTCTTTACTCCGCTCTAGGAACACACTGTCTTAACTCTGCATTAGGAACACACTGTCTTCACTCTGCATTAGGAACACACTGTCTTCACTCTGATTTAGGAACACTCTCATTACTCTGCTCTAGGAACTCACTGTCTTCACTCTGAATTAGGAACACACTGTCTTCACTCTGCTCCATGCACATACATCGCAACTCTGCGTTAGGAACACACTGTCTTCACTCTCTGTTAGGAACACTCTGTCTTCATTCTGCTCTAGGAACACACTATCTTCCCTCTGCGTTAGGAACATACTGTCTTTACTCTGCTCTAGGAACACACTGTCTTAACTCTGCATTAGGAACACACTGTCTTCACTCTGCATTAGGAACACACTGTCTTCACTCTGATTTAGGAACACTGTCATCACTCTGCTCTAGGAACTCACTGTCTTCACTCTGAATTAGGAACACACTGTCTTCACTCTACTCTAGGAACACACTGTCTTCACTCTGCTCCATGCACACACATCGCAACTCTGTGTTACGAACGCACTGTCTTCACTCTGAGTTAAGAACACACTGCCTTCATTCTATTGTACGAACAAACGGTTTTTACTCTGCGTTAGGAACACATTGTCTTCACTATGCGTTAGGAACACAATGCCTTCACTATGCCATAGGAACACACTGTCTTCACTCTGCGTTAGGAACAAACTGTCTTCACTCTGCTCTTGGAACACACTGTCTTCACACTGCTCCTTGCAAATACAGCGCAACTCTGCATTAGGAACACACTGTCTTCACTCTTAGTTAGGAACATACTGTCTTCACTCTGCTTTAGGAACACACTGTCTTCACTCTGCTCCATGCACATACACCACAACTCTGCGTTAAAGACACACTGTCTTCACTCTGCATTAGGAACACACTGTCTTCACTCTGCATTAGGAACACACTGTCTTCACTCTTCATTAGGAACACACTGTCTTCACTATGCGTTAGGAACACACTGCATTCACTATGCGTTAGGAACACACTGTCTTCACTCTGCGTTAGGAACAAACTGTCTTCACTCTGCTCTAGGAACACACTGTCTTCACATTGCTCCTTGCAAATACAGCGCAACTCTGCGTTAGGACACTCTATCTTCACTCTGCGTTAAGAACATAGTGTCTTCACTCTGCTTTAGTAACACACCCGCTTCACTCTGCTTCATGCACATACACCACAACTCTGCGTTAGGAACACAATGTCTTCACTCTGTGTTAGGAACACTCTGTCTTCATTCTGCTCTAGGAACACACTATCTTCACTCTGCGTTAGGAACACACTGTCTTCACTCTGTGTTAGGAACACTCTGTCTTCATTCTGCTCTAGGAACACACTATCCTCCCTCTGCGTTAGGAACATACTGTCTTTACTCTGCTCTAGGAACACACTGTCTTAACTCTGCATTAGGAACACACTGTCTTCACTCTGCATTAGGAACACACTGTCTTCACTCTGATTTAGGAACACTGTCATTGCTCTGCTCTAGGAACTCACTGTCTTCACTCTGAATTAGGAACACACTGTCTTCACTCTGCTCTAGGAACACACTGTCTTCACTCTGCTCCATGCACATACATCGCAACTCTGCGTTAGGAACACACTGTCTGCACTCTGTGTTAGGAACACTCTGTCTTCATTCTGCTCTAGGAACACACTATCTTCATTCTGCGTTAGGAACACACTGTCTTCACTCTGTGTTAGGAACACTCTGTCTTCATTCTGCTCTAGGAACACACTATCTTCCCTCTGCGTTAGGAACATACTGTCTTTTCTCTGCTCTAGGAACACGCTGTCTTCACTCTGCTCGATGCACATACACCGCAACTCTGCGTTAGGAAAACACTGTCTTCACTATGCGTTAGGAACATACTGTCTTCACTATGCGTTAGGAACACACTGTCTTCACTATGCGTTAGGAACACACTGCGTTCACTATGCGTTAGGAACACACTGTCTTCACTCTGCATTAGGAACACACTGTCTTCACTCTGCGTTAGGAAAAAACTGTCTTCACTCTGCTCTAGGAACACACTGTCTTCACTCTGCTCCTTGCCCATAAACAGCAACTCTGCGTTAGGAACACACTGTCTTCACTCTGCATTAGGAACATACTGTCTTCACTCTACTTTAGGAACACACTCTCTTCACTCTGCAATAGGAACATACTGTCTTCACTCTACGTTAGGAACACACTCTCTTCACTCTGCATTAGGAACACACTGTATTCACTCTGCTCTAGGAACACACTGTCTTCACTCTGCTCCATGCACATACTTCGCAACTCTGCGTTAGGAACGCACTGCCTTCACTCTGCGTTAAGAACACACTGTCTTCATTCTGCTCTATGAACACACTGTCTTCACTCTGCATTAGGAACACACTGTCTTCACTCTGCTCTAGAAACACACGGTCTTCACTCTGCTCCATGCACATACACCACAACTCTGCATTAGGGACACACTGTCTTCACTCTACGTTAGGAACACACTGTCTTCACTGTGCATTAAGAACACACTGTCTTCACTCTGCATTAGGAACACACTGTCTTCACTATGCGTTAGGAACACAATGCCTTCACTATGCCATAGGAACACACTGTCTTCACTCTGCGTTAGGAACACACTGTCTTCACTCTGCCTTAGGAACAAACTGTCTTCACTCTGCTTTAGGAACACACTGTCTTCACTCTGCTCCATGCACATACACCACAACTCTGCGTTAGGGACACACTGTCTTCACTCTGCATTAGGAACACACTGTCTTCACTCTGCATTAGGAACACACTGTCTTCACTCTGCATTAGGAACACACTGTCTTCACTATGCGTTAGGAACACACTGCATTCACTATGCGTTAGGAACACACTGTCTTCACTCTGCGTTAGGAACACACTGTCTTCACTCTGCGTTAGGAACAAACTGTCTTCACTTTGCTCTAGGAACACACCCGCTTCACTCGGCTTCATGCACATACACCACAACTCTGCGTTTTGAACACAATGTCTTCACTCTGCATTAGGAACACACTGTCTTCACTCTGCATTAGGAACACACTGTCTTCATTCTGCATTAGGAACACACTGTCTTCACTCTGCTCCATGCACATACACCACAACTGTGCGTTAGGAACACACTGTCTTCACTCTCTGTTAGGAACACTCTGTCTTCATTCTGCTCTAGGAACACACTATATTCACTCTGCGTTAGGAACACACTGTCTTCACTCTGTGTTAGGAACACTCTGTCTTCATTCTGCTCTAGGAACACACTATCTTCCCTCTGCGTTTGGAACATACTGTCTTTACTCTGCTCTAGGAACACACTGTCTTAACTCTGCATTAGGAACACACTGTCTTCACTCTGCATTAGGAACACACTGTCTTCACTCTGATTTAGGAACACTCTCATTACTCTGCTCTAGGAACTCACTGTCTTCACTCTGAATTAGGAACACACTGTCTTCACTCTGCTCTAGGAACACACTGTCTTCACTCTGCTCCATGCACATACATCGCAACTCTGCGTTAGGAACACACTGTCTTCACTCTGTGTTAGGAACACTCTGTCTTCATTCTGCTCTAGGAACACACTATCTTCCCTCTGCGTTAGGAACATACTGTCTTTACTCTGCTCTAGGAACACACTGTCTTAACTCTGCATTAGGAACACACTGTCTTCACTCTGCATTAGGAACACACTGTCTTCACTCTGATTTAGGAACACTGTCATCACTCTGCTCTAGGAACTCACTGTCTTCACTCTGAATTAGGAACACACTGTCTTCACTCTGCTCTAGGAACACACTGTCTTCACTCTGCTCCATGCACATACATCGCAACTCTGTGTTACGAACGCACTGTCTTCACTCTGAGTTAAGAACACACTGCCTTCATTCTATTGTACGAACAAACTGTTTTTACTCTGCGTTAGGAACACATTGTCTTCACTATGCGTTAGGAACACAATGCCTTCACTATGCCATAGGAACACACTGTCTTCACTCTGCGTTAGGAACACACTGTCTTCACTCTGCGTTAGGAACAAACTGTCTTCACTCTGCTCTAGGAACACACTGTCTTCACACTGCACCTTGCAAATACAGCGCAACTCTGCATTAGGAACACACTGTCTTCACTCATAGTTAGGAACATACTGTCTTCACTCTGCTTTAGGAACACACTGTCTTCACTCTGCTCCATGCACATACACCACAACTCTGCGTTAGGGACACACTGTCTTCACTCTGCATTAGGAACACACTGTCTTCACTATGCATTAGGAACACACTGTCTTCACTATGCGTTAGGAACACACTGCATTCACTATGCGTTAGGAACACACTGTCTTCACTCTGCGTTAGGAACAAACTGTCTTCACTCTGCTCTAGGAACACACTGTCTTCACATTGCTCCTTGCAAATACAGCGCAACTCTGCGTTAGGAACACACTATCTTCACTCTGCGTTAGGAACATAGTGTCTTCACTCTGCTTTAGTAACACACCCGCTTCACTCTGATTCATGCACATACACCACAACTCTGCGTTAGGAACACAATGTCTTCACTCTGCATTAGGAACACACTGTCTTCACTCTGCATTAGGAACACAGTGTCTTCATTCTGCATTAGGAACACACTGTCTTCACTCTGCTCCATGCACATACACCACAACTGTGCGTTAGGAACACACTGTCTTCACTCTGTGTTAGGAACACTTTGTCTTCATTCTGCTCTAGGAACACACTATCTTCACTCTGCGTTAGGAACACACTGTCTTCACTCTGTGTTAGGAACACTCTGTCTTCATTCTGCTCTAGGAACACACTATCCTCCCTCTGCGTTAGGAACATACTGTCTTTGCTCTAGGAACATACTGTCTTAACTCTGCATTAGGAACACACTGTCTTCACTCTGCATTAGGAACACACTGTCTTCACTCTGATTTAGGAACACTGTCATTACTCTGCTCTAGGAAATCACTGTCTTCACTCTGAATTAGGAACACACTGTCTTCACTCTGCTCCATGCACATACACCACAACTCTGCGTTAGGGACACACTGTCTTCACTCTGCATTAGGAACACACTGTCTTCACTCTGCATTAGGAACACACTGTCTTCACTCTGCATTAGGAACACACTGTCTTCACTATGCGTTAGGAACACACTGCATTCACTATGGGTTAGGAACACACTGTCTTCACTCTGCGTTAGGAACACACTGTCTTCACTCTGCGTTAGGAACAAACTGTCTTCACTCTGCTCTAGGAACACACCCGCTTCACTCTGCTTCATGCACATACACCACAACTCTGCGTTAGGAACACAATGTCTTCACTCTGCATTAGGAACACACTGTCTTCACTCTGCATTAGGAACACACTGTCTTCATTCTGCATTAGGAACACACTGTCTTCACTCTGTTCCATGCACATACACCACAACTGTGCGTTAGGAACACACTGTCTTCACTCTCTGTTAGGAACACTCTGTCTTCATTCTGCTCTAGGAACACACTATATTCACTCTGCGTTAGGAACACACTGTCTTCAGTCTGTGTTAGGAACACTCTGTCTTCATTCTGCTCTAGGAACACACTATCTTCCCTCTGCGTTAGGAACATACTGTCTTTACTCTGCTCTAGGAACACACTGTCTTAACTCTGCATTAGGAACACACTGTCTTCACTCTGCATTAGGAACACACTGTCTTCACTCTGATTTAGGAACACTCTCATTACTCTGCTCTAGGAACTCACTGTCTTCACTCTGAATTAGGAACACACTGTCTTCACTCTGCGTTAGGAACACACTGTCTTCACTCTGCTCCATGCACATACATCGCAACTCTGCGTTAGGAACACACTGTCTTCACTCTCTGTTAGGAACACTCTGTCTTCATTCTGCTCTAGGAACACACTATCTTCCCTCTGCGTTAGGAACATACTGTCTTTACTCTGCTCTAGGAACACACTGTCTTAAATCTGCATTAGGAACACACTGTCTTCACTCTGCATTAGGAACACACTGTCTTCACTCTGATTTAGGAACACTGTCATCACTCTGCTCTAGGAACTCACTGTCTTCACTCTGAATTAGGAACACACTGTCTTCACTCTGCTCTAGGAACACACTGTCTTCACTCTGCTCCATGCACATACATCGCAACTCTGTGTTACGAACGCACTGTCTTCACTCTGAGTTAAGAACACACTGCCTTCATTCTATTGTATGAACAAACGGTTTTTACTCTGCGTTAAGAACACATTGTCTTCACTATGCGTTAGGAACACAATGCCTTCACTATGCCATAGGAACACACTGTCTTCACTCTGCGTTAGGAACACACTGTCTTCACTCTGCGTTAGGAACAAACTGTCTTCACTCTGCTCTTGGAACACACTGTCTTCACACTGCTCCTTGCAAATACAGCGCAACTCTGCATTAGGAACACACTGTCTTCACTCTTAGTTAGGAACATACTGTCTTCACTCTGCTTTAGGAACACACTGTCTTCACTCTGCTCCATGCACATACACCACAACTCTGCGTTAAAGACACACTGTCTTCACTCTGCATTAGGAACACACTGTCTTCACTCTGCATTAGGAACACACTGTCTTCACTCTGCATTAGGAACACACTGTCTTCACTATGCTTTAGGAACACACTGCATTCACTATGCGTTAGGAACACACTGTCTTCACTCTGCGTTAGGAACAAACTGTCTTCACTCTGCTCTAGGAAAACACTGTCTTCACATTGCTCCTTGTAAATACAGCGCAACTCTGCGTTAGGAACACACTATCTTCACTCTGCGTTAGGAACATAGTGTCTTCACTCTGCTTTAGTAACACACCCGCTTCACTCTGCTTCATGCACATACACCACAACTCTGCGTTAGGAAGACAATGTCTTCACTCTGTGTTAGGAACACTCTGTCTTCATTCTGCTCTAGGAACACACTATCTTCACTCTGCGTTAGGAACACACTGTCTTCACTCTGTGTTAGGTACACTCTGTCTTCATTCTGCTCTAGGAACACACTATCTTCCCTCTGCGTTAGGAACATACTGTCTTTACTCTGCTCTAGGAACACACTGTCTTAACTCTGCATTAGGAACACACTGTCTTCACTCTGCATTAGGAACACACTGTCTTCACTCTGATTTAGGAACACTGTCATTACTCTGCTCTAGGAACTCACTGTCTTCACTCTGAATTAGGAACACACTGTCTTCACTCTGCTCTAGGAACACACTGTCTTCACTCTGCTCCATGCACATACATCGCAACTCTGCGTTAGGAACATACTGTTTTCACTCTGTGTTAGGAACACTCTGTCTTCATTCTGCTCTAGGAACACACTATCTTCATTCTGCGTTAGGAACACACTGTCTTCACTCTGTGTTAGGAACACTCTGTCTTCATTCTGCTCTAGGAACACACTATCTTCCCTCTGCGTTAGGAACATACTGTCTTTACTCTACTCTAGGAACACACTGTCTTAACTTTGCATTAGGAACACACTGTCTTCACTCTGCAGTAGGAACACACTGTCTTCACTCTGATTTAGGAACACTGTCATCACTCTGCTCTAGGAACTCACTGTCTTCACTCTGAATTAGGAACACACTGTCTTTACTCTGCTCTAGGAACACACTGTCTTCACTCTGCTCCATGCACATACATCGCAACTCTGCGTTAGGAACGCACTGTCTTCACTCTGAGTTAAGAACACACTGCCTTCATTCTACTGTACGAACAAACTGTTTTTACTCTGCGTTAGGAACACATTGTCTTCACTATGCGTTAGGAACACAATGCCTTCACTATGCCATAGGAACACACTGTCTTCACTCTGCGTTAGGAACACACTGTCTTCACTCTGCGTTAGGAACAAACTGTCTTCACTCTGCTCTAGGAACACACTGTCTTCACACTGCTCCTTGCAAATACAGCGCAACTCTGCATTAGGAACACACTGTCTTCACTCTTAGTTAGGAACATACTGTCTTCACTCTGCTTTAGGAACACACTGTCTTCACTATGCTCCATGCACATACACCACAACTCTGCGTTAGGGACAAACTGTCTTCACTCTGCATTAGGAACACACTGTCTTCACTGTGCATTAGGAACACACTGTCTTCACTGTGCATTAGGAACACACTGTCTTCACTATGCGTTAGGAACACACTGCATTCACTATGCTTTAGGAACACACTGTCTTCACTCTGCGTTAGGAACACACTGTCTTCACTCTGCGTTAGGAACAAACTGTCTTCACTCTGCTCTAGGAAAACTCTGTCTTCACATTGCTCCTTGCAAATACAGCGCAACTCTGCGTTAGGAACACACTGTCTTCAGTCTGCGTTAGGAACATAGTGTCTTCACTCTGCTTTAGTAACACACCCGCTTCACTCTGCTTCATGCACATACACCACAACTCTGCGTTAGGAACACACTGTCTTCACTCTGCATTAGGAACACACTGTCTTCACTATGCTCCATGCACATACACCACAACTCTCGTTAGGGACACACTGTCTTCACTCTACGTTAGGAACACACTGTCTTCACTCTGCATTAAGAACACACTGACTTCACTCTGCATTAGGAACACACTGTCTTCACTATGCGTTAGGAACACAATGCCTTCACTATGACATAGGAACACACTGTCTTCACTCTGCGTTAGGAACACACTGTCTTCACTCTGCGTTAGGAACAAACTGTCTTCACTCTGCTCTAGGAACACACTGTCTTCACACTGCTCCTTGCAAATACAGCGCAACTCTGCGTCAGGAACACACTGTATTCACTCTGCGTTAGGAACATACTGTCTTCACTCTGCTTTAGGAACACACTGTCTTCACTCTGCTCCATGCAAATACACCACAACTCTGCGTTAGGGACACACTGTCTTCACTCTGCATTAGGAACACACTGTCTTCACTCTGCATTAGGAACACACTGTCTTCACTCTGCATTAGGAATACACTGTCTTCACTATGCGTTAGGAACACACTGCATTCACTATGCGTTAGGAACACACTGTCTTCACTCTGCGTTAGGAACACACTGTCTTCACTCTGCGTTAGGAACAAACTGTCTTCACTCTGCTGTAGGAACACACTGTCTTCACATTGCTCCTTGCAAATACAGCGCAACTCTGCGTTAGGAACACACTGTCTTCACTCTGCATTAGGAACATAGTGTCTTCACTCTGCTTTAGTAACACACCCTCTTCACTCTGCTTCATGCTCATACACCACAACTCTTCTTTAGGAACACACTGTCTTCACTCTGCATTAGGAACACACTGTCATCACTCTGTATTAGGAACACACTGTCTTCATTCTGCATTAGGAACACACTGTCTTCACTCTGCTCTAGGAACACACTGTCTTCACTCTGCTCCATGCACATACACCACAACTCTGCGTTAGGAACACACAGTCTTCACTCAGTTCTAGGAACACACTGTCTTCAGTCTGCAATAGGAACACACTATCTTCTCTCTGCATTAGGAACACACTGTCTTCACTCTGTGTTAGGAACACTCTGTCTTCATTCTGCTCTAGGAACACACTATCTTCCCTCTGCGTTAGGTACATACTGTCTTTACTCTGCTCTAGGAACACACTGTCTTAACTCTGCATTAGGAACACACTGTCTTCACTCTGCATTAGGAACACACTGTCTTCACTCTGATTTAGGAACACTGTCATCACTCTGCTCTAGGAACTCACTGTCTTCACTCTGAATTAGGAACACACTGTCTTCACTCTGCTCTAGGAACACACTGTCTTCACTCTGCTCCATGCACATACATCGCAACTCTGCGTTAGGAACGCACTGTCTTCACTCTGAGTTAAGAACACACTGCCTTCATTCTGCTGTACGAACACTCTGTTTTTACTCTGCGTTAGGAACACATTGTCTTCACTATGCGTTAGGAACACACTGTTTTAACTATGCGTTAAGAACACACTGTCTTCACTATGCATTAGGAACACACTGTCTTCACTCTGCTCTAGGAACACACTGTTTTCACTCTGCTCCATGCACATACACCGCAACTCTGCGTTAGGAACACACTGTCTTCACTCTGTGTTAGGAACACACTGTCTTCATTCTGCTCTAGGAACACACTGTCTTCACTCTGCGTTTGGAACATACTGTCTTTACTCTGCTCTAGGAACACACTGTCTTAACTCTGCATTAGGAACACACTGTCTTCACTCTGCATTAGGAACACACTGTCTTCACTCTGATTTAGGAACACTGTCGTCACTCTGCTCAAGGAACTCACTGTCTTAACTCTGAATTAGGAACACACTGTCTTCACTCTTCTCTAGGAACACACTGTCTTCACTCTTCTCTAGGAACACACTGTCTTCACTCTGCTCCATGCACATACTTCGCAATTCTGCGTTAGGAACACACTGTCTTCACTATGCGTTAGGAACACACTGTCTTCACTCTGCTCTAGGAACACCCTGTCTTCACTCTTTGTTAGGAACACTCTGTCTTCATTCTGCTCTAGGAACACAATATATTCACTCTGCGTTAGGAACATACTGTCTTTACTCTGCTCTAGGAACACACTGTCTTCAACTCTGCATTAGGAACACACTGTCTTCACTCTGCTCCTTGCACATACACAGCAACTCTGCGTTAGGAACACACTGTCTTCACTCTACGTTAGGAACATACTGTCTTCCCTCTACTTTAGGAACACACTCTCTTCACTCTGATTCATGCACATACACCATAACTCTGCGTTAGGAACACACTGTCTTCACTCTGCATTAGGAACACACTGTCTTCACTCTGCATTAGGAACACACTGTCTTCACTCTGCATTAGGAACACACTGTCTTCACTCTGCTCCATGCACATACACAACAACTCTGCGTTAGGGACACACTGTCTTCACTCTGCATTAGGATCACACTGTCTTAACTCTGCATTAGGGACACACTGTCGTCACTCTGCATTAGGAACACACTGTCTTCACTATGCGTTAGGAACACACTGTCTTCACTCTGCGTTAGGAACAAACTGTCTTCACTCTGCTTTAGTAACACACTGTCTTCACACGGCTCCTGGCAAATACAGTGCAACTCTGCGTTAGGAACACACTGTCTTCACTCTGCGTTAGGAACATACTGTCTACAATCTGCTTTAGTAACACACTCTCTTCACTCTGCTTCATGCACATACACCACAACTCTGCGTTAGGAACACACTGTCTGCACTCTGCATTAGGAACACACTGTCTTCATTCTGCTCTAGGAACACACTGTCTTCACTCTGCGTTAGGAACATACTGTGTTTACTCTGCTCTAGGAACACACTGTCTTAACTCTGCATTAGGAACACACTGACTTCACTCTGCATTAGGAACACACTGTCTTCACTCTGATTCAGGAACACTGTCATCACTCTGCTCTAGGAACTCACTGTCTTCACTCTGAATTAGGAACACACTGTCTTCACTCTGCTCTAGGAACACACTGTCTTCACTCTGTGTTAGGAACACTCTGTCTTCATTCTGCTCTAGGAACACAATATCTTCCCTCTGCGTTAGGAACATACTGTCTTTACCCTGCTCTAGGAACACACTGTCTTCACTCTGCATTAGGAACACACTGTCTTCATTCTGCATTAGGAACACACTGTCTTCACTCTGCTCTAGGAACACACTGTCTTCACTCTGCTCCATGCACATACACCACAACTCTGCGTTAGGGACACACTGTCTTCACTCTGCATTAGGAACACACTGTCTTCACTCTGCATTAGGAACACACTGTCTTCACTCTGCATTAGGAACACACTGTCTTCACTATGCGTTAGGAACACACTGCATTCACTATGCGTTAGGAACACACTGTCTTCACTCTGCTCTAGGAACACGCTGTCTTCACTCTGCTCGATGCACATACACCGCAACTCTGCGTTAGGAAAACACTGTCTTCACTATGCGTTAGGAACATACTGTCTTCACTATGCGTTAGGAACACACTGTCTTCACTATGCGTTAGGAACACACTGCGTTCACTATGCGTTAGGAACACACTGTCTTCTCTCTGTATTAGGAACACACTGTCTTCACTCTGCGTTAGGAAAAAACTGTCTTCACTCTGCTCTAGGAACACACTGTCTTCACTCTGCGCCTTGCATATACACAGCAACTTGCGTTAGGAACACACTGTCTTCACTCTGCATTAGGAACATGCTGTCTTCACTCTACTTTAGGAACACAGTCTCTTCACTCTGCATTAGGAACACACTGTCTTCACTCTGCTCTAGAAACACACTGTCTTCACTCTGCTCCATGCACATACACCTCAACTCTGCGTTAGGGACACACTGTCTTCACTCTACGTTAGGAACACACTGTCTTCACTCTGCATTAAGAACACACTGTCTTCACTCTGCATTAGGAACACACTGTCTTCACTATGCGTTAGGAACACAATGCATTCACTATGCCATAGGAACACACTGTCTTCACTCTGCGTTAGGAACACACTGTCTTCACTCTGTGTTAGGAACACTCTGTCTTCATTCTGCTCTAGGAACACAATATCTTCCCTCTGCGTTAGGAACATACTGTCTTTACTCTGCTCTAGGAACACACTGTCTTAACTCTGCATTAGGAACACACTTTCTTCACTCTGCATTAGGAACACACTGTCTTCACTCTGATTTAGGAACACTCTCATTACTCTGCTCTAGGAACTCACTGTCTTCACTCTGAATTAGGAACACACTGTCTTCACTCTGCTCTAGGAACACACTGTCTTCACTCTGCTCCATGCACATACATCGCAAGTCTGCGTTAGGAACACACTGTCTTCACTCTGTGTTAGGAACACTCTGTCTTCATTCTGCTCTAGGAACACACTATCTTCCCTCTGCGTTAGGAACATACTGTCTTTACTCTGCTCTAGGAACACACTGTCTTTACTCTGCATTAGGAACACACTGTCTTCACTCTGCATTAGGAACACACTGTCTTCACTCTGATTTAGGAACACTGTCATCACTCTGCTCTAGGAACTCACTGTCTTCACTCTGAATTAGGAACACACTGTCTTCACTCTGCTCTAGGAACACACTGTCTTCACTCTGCTCCATGCACATACATCGCAACTCTGCGTTAGGAACGCACTGTCTTCACTCTGAGTTAAGAACACACTGCCTTCATTCTACTGTACGAACAAACTGTTTTTACTCTGCGTTAGGAACACATTGTCTTCACTATGCGTTAGGAACACAATGCCTTCACTATGCCATAGGAACACACTGTCTTCACTCTGCGTTAGGAACACACTGTCTTCACTCTGCCTTAGGAACAAACTGTCTTCACTCTGCTCTAGGAACACACTGTCTTCACACTGCTCCTTGCAAATACAGCGCAACTCTGCGTTAGGACCACATTGTCTTGACTCTGCGTTAGGAACATACTGTCTTCACTCTGCTTTAGGAACACACTGTCTTCACTCTGCTCCATGCACATACACCTCAACTCTGCGTTAGGGACACACTGTCTTCACTCTGCATTAGGAACACACTGTCTTCACTCTGCATTAGGAACACACTGTCTTCACTCTGCATTAGGAACACACTGTCTTCACTATGCGTTAGGAACACACTGCATTCACTATGCGTTAGGAACACACTGTCTTCACTCTGCGTTAGGAACAAACTGTCTTCACTCGGCTCTAGGAACACACTGTCTTCACATTGCTCCTTGCAAATACAGCGCAACTCTGCGTTAGGAACACACTGTCTTCACTCTGCATTAGGAACATAGTGTCTTCATGCTGCTTTAGTAACACACCCTCTTCACTCTGCTTCATGCACATACACCACAACTCTGCTTTAGGAACACACTGTCTTCACTCTGCATTAGGAACACACTGTCTTCACTCTGCATTAGGAACACACTGTCTTCATTCTGAATTAGGAACACACTGTCTTCACTCTGCTCTAGGAACACACTGTCTTCACTCTGCTCCATGCACATACTTCGCAACTCTGCATTAGGAACGCACTGTATTTACTCTGCGTTAAAAACACACTGTCTTCATTCTGCTCTACGAACACACTGTCTTCACTATGCGTTAGGAACACACTGTCTTCACTCTGCTCTAGGAACACGCTGTCTTCACTCTGCTCGATGCACATACACCGCAACTCTGCGTTAGGAAAACACTGTCTTCACTATGCGTTAGGAACATACTGTCTTCACTATGCGTTAGGAACACACTGTCTTCACTATGCGTTAGGAACACACTGCGTTCACTATGCGTTAGGAACACACTGTCTTCTCTCTGTATTAGGAACACACTGTCTTCACTCTGCGTTAGGAAAAAACTGTCTTCACTCTGCTCTAGGAACACACTGTCTTCACTCTGCTCCTTGCATATACACAGCAACTTGCGTTAGGAACACACTGTCTTCACTCTGCATTAGGAACATGCTGTCTTCACTCTACTTTAGGAACACACTCTCTTCACTCTGCATTAGGAACACACTGTCTTCACTCTGCTCTAGAAACACACTGTCTTCACTCTGCTCCATGCACATACACCTCAACTCTGCGTTAGGGACACACTGTCTTCACTCTACGTTAGGAACACACTGTCTTCACTCTGCATTAAGAACACACTGTCTTCACTCTGCATTAGGAACACACTGTCTTCACTATGCGTTAGGAACACAATGCATTCACTATGCCATAGGAACACACTGTCTTCACTCTGCGTTAGGAACACACTGTCTTCACTCTGTGTTAGGAACACTCTGTCTTCATTCTGCTCTAGGAACACAATATCTTCCCTCTGCGTAAGGAACATACTGTCTTTACTCTGCTCTAGGAACACACTGTCTTAACTCTGCATTAGGAACACACTTTCTTCACTCTGCATTAGGAACACACTGTCTTCACTCTGATTTAGGAACACTCTCATTACTCTGCTATAGGAACTCACTGTCTTCACTCTGAATTAGGAAAACACTGTCTTCACTCTGCTCTAGGAACACACTGTCTTCACTCTGCTCCATGCACATACATCGCAACTCTGCGTTAGGAACACACTGTCTTCACTCTGTGTTAGGAACACTCTGTCTTCATTCTGCTCTAGGAACACACTATCTTCCCTCTGCGTTAGGAACACACTGTCTTTACTCTGCTCTAGGAACACACTGTCTTAACTCTGCATTAGGAACACACTGTCTTCACTCTGCATTAGGAAAACACTGTCTTCACTCTGATTTAGGAACACTGTCATCACTCTGCTCTAGGAACTCACTGTCTTCACTCTGAATTAGGAACACACTGTCTTCACTCTGCTCTAGGAACACACTGTCTTCACTCTGCTCCATGCACATACATCGCAACTCTGCGTTAGGAACGCACTGTCTTCACTCTGAGTTAAGAACACACTGCCTTCATTCTACTGTACGAACAAACTGTTTTTACTCTGCGTTAGGAACACTTTGTCTTCACTATACGTTAGGAACACAATGCCTTCACTATGCCATAGGAACACACTGTCTTCACTCTGCGTTAGGAACACACTGTCTTCACTCTGCGTTAGGAACAAACTGTCTTCACTCTGCTCTAGGAACACACTGTCTTCACACTGCTCCTTGCAAATACAGCGCAACTCTGCGTTAGGAACACACTGTCTTGACTCTGCGTTAGGAACATACTGTCTTCACTCTGCTTTAGGAACACACTGTCTTCACTCTGCTCCATGCACATACACCACAACTCTGCGTTAGGGACACACTGTCTTCACTCTGCATTAGGAACACACTGTCTTCACTCTGCATTAGGAACACACTGTCTTCACTCTGCATTAGGAACACACTGTCTTCACTATGCGTTAGGAACACACTGCATTCACTATGCGTTAGGAACACACTGTCTTCACTCTGCGTTAGGAACAAACTGTCTTCACTCGGCTCTAGGAACACACTGTCTTCACATTGCTCCTTGCAAATACAGCGCAACTCTGCGTTAGGAACACACTGTCTTCACTCTGCATTAGGAACATAGTGTCCTCACGCTGCTTTAGTAACACACCCTCTTCACTCTGCTTCATGCACATACACCACAACTCTGCTTTAGGAACACACTGTCTTCACTCTGCATTAGGAACACACTGTCTTCACTCTGCATTAGGAACACACTGTCTTCATTCTGCATTAGGAACACACTGTCTTCACTCTGCTCTAGGAACACACTGTCTTCACTCTGCTCCATGCACATACACCACAACTCTGCGTTAGGAACACACTGTCTTCACTCTGTGTTAGGAACACTCTGTCTTCATTCTGCTCTAGGAACACACTATCTTCTCTCTGCATTAGGAACACACTGTCTTCACTCTGCATTAGGAACACACTGTCTTCATTCTGCATTAGGAACACACTGTCTTCACTCTGCTCTAGGAACACACTGTCTTCACTCTGCTCCATGCACATACACCACAACTCTGCGTTAGGAACACACTGTCTTCACTCTGTGTTAGGAACACTCTGTCTTCATTCTGCTCTAGGAACACACTGTCTTCACTCTGCATTAGGAACACACTGTCTTCACTCTGATTTAGGAACACTGTCATCACTCTGCTCTAGGAACTCACTGTCTTCACTCTGAATTAGGAACACACTGTCTTCACTCTGCTCTAGGAACACACTGTCTTCACTCTGCTCCATGCACATACATCGCAACTCTGCGTTAGGAACGCCCTGTCTTCACTCTGAGTTAAGAACACACTGACTTCATTCTGCTGTACGAACACTCTGTTTTTACTCTGCGTTAGGAACACATTGTCTTCACTATGCGTTAGGAACACACTGTTTTAACTATGCGTTAAGAACACACTGTCTTCACTATGCATTAGGAACACACTGTCTTCACTCTGCTCTAGGAACACACTGTCTTCACTCTGCTCCATGCACATACACCGCAACTCTGCGTTAGGAACACACTGTCTTCACTCTGTGTTAGGAACACACTGTCTTCATTCTGCTCTAGGAACACACTGTCTTCACTCTGCGTTTGGAACATACTGTCTTTACTCTGCTCTAGGAACACACTGTCTTCACTCTGATTTAGGAACACTGTCGTCACTCTGCTCAAGGAACTCACTGTCTTAACTCTGAATTAGGATCACACTGTCTTCCCTCTTCTCTAGGAACACACTGTCTTCACTCTTCTCTAGGAACACACTGTCTTCACTCTACTCCATGCACATACTTCGCAATTCTGCATTAGGAACACACTGTCTTCACTATGCGTTAGGAACACACTGTCTTCACTCTGCTCTAGGGACACACTGTCTTCACTCTGTGTTAGGAACACTCTGTCTTCATTCTGCTCTAGGAACACACTATCTTCACTCTGGGTTAGGAACATACTGTCTTTACTCTGCTCTAGGAACACACTGTCTTCAACTCTGCATTAGGAACACACTGTCTTCACTCTGCTCCTTGCACATACACAGCAACTCTGCGTTAGGAACACACTGTCTTCACTCTACGTTAGGAACATACTGTCTTCCCTCTACTTTAGGAACACACTCTCTTCACTCTGATTCATGCACATACACCATAACTCTGCGTTAGGAACACACTGTCTTCACTCTGCATTAGGAACACACTGTCTTCACTCTGCATTAGGAACACACTGTCTTCTCTCTGCATTAGGAACACACTGTCCTCACTCTGCTCCATGCACATACACCACAACTCTGCGTTAGGGACACACTGTCTTCACTCTGCATTAGGAACACACTGTCTTCACTCTGCATTAGGAACACACTGTCGTCACTCTGCATTAGGTACACACTGTCTTCACTATGCGTTAGGAACACACTGCCTTCACTATGCGTTAGGAACACACTGTCTTCACTCTGCGTTAGGAACAAACTGTCTTCACTCTGCTTTAGTAACACACTGTCTTCACACTGCTCCTGGCAAATACAGCGCAACTCTGCGTTAGGAACACACTGTCTTCACTCTGCGTTAGGAACATACTGTCTACAATCTGCTTTAGTAACACACTCTCTTCACTCTGCTTCATGCACATACACCACAACTCTGCGTTAGGAACACACTGTCTGCACTCTGCATTAGGAACACACTGTCTTCATTCTGCTCTAGGAACACACTGTCTTCACTCTGCGTTAGGAACATACTGTGTTTACTCTGCTCTAGGAACACACTGTCTTCATTCTGCATTAGGAACACACTGTCTTCACTCTGCTCCATGCACATACACCACAACTGTGCGTTAGGAACACACTGTCTTCACTCTGTGTTAGGAACACCCTGTCTTCATTCTGCTCTAGGAACACACTATCTTCACTCTGCGTTAGGAACACACTGTCTTCACTCTGTGTTAGGAACACTCTGTCTTCATTCTGCTCTAGGAACACACTATCTTCCCTCTGCGTTAGGAACATACTGTCTTTACTCTGCTCTAGGAACACACTGTCTTAACTCTGCATTAGGAACACACTGTCTTCACTCTGCATTAGGAACACACTGTCTTCACTCTGATTTAGGAACACTGTCATCACTCTGCTCTAGGAACTCACTGTCTTCACTCTGAATTAGGAACACATTGTCTTCACTCTGCTCTAGGAACACACTGTCTTCACTCTGCTCCATGCACATACATAGCAACTCTGCGTTAGGAACGCACTGTCTTCACTCTGAGTTAAGAACACACTGCCTTCATTCTACTATACGAACAAACTGTTTTTACTCTGCGTTAGGAACACATTGTCTTCACTATGCGTTAGGAACACAATGCCTTCACTATGCCATAGGAACACACTATCTTCACTCTGCCTTAGGAACACACTGTCTTCACTCTGCGTTAGGAACAAACTGTCTTCACTCTGCTCTAGGAACACACTGTCTTCACACTGCTCCTTGCACATACAGCGCAACTCTGCATTAGGAACACACTGTCTTCACTCTTAGTTAGGAACATACTGTCTTCACTCTGCTTTAGGAACACACTGTCTTCACTGTGCTCCATGCACATACACCACAACTCTCCGTTAGGGACACACTGCCTTCTCTCTGCATTAGGAACACACTGTCTTCACTCTTCATTAGGAACACACTGTCTTCACTCTGCATTAGGAACACACTGTCTTCACTATGCGTTAGGAACACACTGCATTCACTATGCGTTAGGAACACACTGTCTTCACTCTGCATTAGGAACACACTGTCTTCACTCTGCGTTAGGAACAAACTGTCTTCACTCTGCTCTAGGAACACTCTGTCTTCACATTGCTCCTTGCAAATACAGCATACTCTGCGTTAGGAACACATTGTCTTCACTCTGCATTAGGAACATAGTGTCTTCACTCTGCTTTAGTAACACACCCGCTTCACTCTGCTTCATGCACATACACCACAACTCTGCGTTAGGAACACACTGTCTTCACTCTGCATTAGGAACACACTGTCTTCACTCTTCTGTAGGAACACACTGTCTTCACTCTGCTCCATGCACATACACCACAACTCTGCGTTAGGGACACACTGTCTTCACTCTACGTTAGGAACACACTGTCTTCACTCTGCATTAAGAACACACTGACTTCACTCTGCATTAGGAACACACTGTCTTCACTATGCGTTAGGAACACAATGCCTTCACTATGCCATAGGAACACACTGTCTTCACTCTGCGTTAGGAACACACTGTCTTCACTCTGCGTTAGGAACAAACTGTCTTCACTCTGCTCTAGGAACACACTGTCTTCACACTGCTCCTTGCAAATACAGCGCAACTCTGCGTTAGGAACACACTGTCTTCACTCTGCGTTAGGAACATACTGTCTTCACTCACTTTAGGAACACACTGTCTTCACTGTGCTCCATGCACATACACCACAACTCTGCGTTAGGGACACACTGTCTTCACTCTGCATTAGGAACAAACTGTCTTCACTCTGCTCTAGGAACACACTGTCTTCACTCTGCATTAGGAACACACTGTCTTCACTAAGCGTTAGGAACACACTGCATTCACTATGCGTTAGGAACACACTGTCTTCACTCTGCGTTAGGAACAAACTGTCTTCACTCGGCTCTAGGAACACACTGTCTTCACATTGCTCCTTGCAAATACAGCGCAACTCTGCGTTTGGAACACACTGTCTTCACTCTGCATTAGGAACATAGTGTCTTCACTCTGCTTTAGTAACACACCCTCTTCACTCTGCTTCATGCACATACACCACAACTCTGCTTTAGGAACACACTGTCTTCACTCTGCATTAGGAACACAGTGTCTTCACTCTGCATTAGGAACACACTGTCTTCATTCTGCATTAGGAACACACTGTCTTCACTCTGCTCTAGGAACACACTGTCTTCACTCTGCTCCATGCACATACACCACAACTCTGCGTTAGGAACACACTGTCTTCACTCTGTGTTAGGAACACTCTTTCTTCATTCTGCTCTAGGAACACACTATCTTCTCTCTGCATTAGGAACACACTGTCTTCACTCTGTGTTAGGAACACTCTGTCTTCATTCTGCTCTAGGAACACACTATCTTCCCTCTGCGTTAGGAACATACTGTCTTTACTCTGCTCTAGGAACACACTGTCTTAACTCTGCATTAGGAACACACTGTCTTCACTCTGCATTAGGAACACACTGTCTTCACTCTGATTTTGGAACACTGTCATCACTCTGCTCTAGGAACTCACTGTCTTCACTCTGAATTAGGAACACACTGTCTTCACTCTGCTCTAGGAACACACTGTCTTCACTCTGCTCCATGCACATACATCGCAACTCTGTGTTAGGAACGCACTGTCTTCACTCTGAGTTAAGAACACACTGCCTTCATTCTGCTGTACGAACACTCTGTTTTTACTCTGTGTTAGGAACACATTGTCTTCACTATGCGTTAGGAACACACTGTTTTAACTATGCGTTAAGAACACACTGTCTTCACTATGCATTAGGAACACACTGTCTTCACTCTGCTCTAGGAACACACTGTCTTCACTCTGCTCCATGCACACACACCGCAACTCTGCGTTAGGAACACACTGTCTTCACTCTGTGTTAGGAACACACTGTCTTCATTCTGCTCTAGGAACACACTGTCTTCACTCTGCGTTTGGAACATACTGTCTTTACTCTGCTCTAGGAACACACTGTCTTAACTCTGCATTAGGAACACACTGTCTTCACTCTGCATTAGGAACACACTGTCTTCACTCTGATTTAGGAACACTGTCGTCACTCTGCTCAAGGAACTCACTGTCTTAACTCTGAATTAGGAACACACTGTCTTCACTCTTCTCTAGGAACACACTGTCTTCACTCTTCTCTAGGAACACACTGTCTTCACTCTGCTCCATGCACATACTTCGCAATTCTGCGTTAGGAACACACTGTCTTCACTATGCGTTAGGAACACACTGTCTTCACTCTGCTCTAGGAACACACTGTCTTCACTCTGGGTTAGGAACATACTGTCTTTACTCTGCTCTAGGAACACACTGTCTTCAACTCTGCATTAGGAACACACTGTCTTCACTCTGCTCCTTGCACATACACAGCAACTCTGCGTTAGGAACACACTGTCTTCACTCTACGTTAGGAACATACTGTCTTCCCTCTACTTTAGGAACACACTCTCTTCACTCTGATTCATGCACATACACCATAACTCTGCGTTAGGAACACACTGTCTTCACTCTGCATTAGGAACACACTGTCTTCACTCTGCATTAGGAACACACTGTCTTCACTCTGCTCCATGCACATACACCACAACTCTGCGTTAGGGACACACTGTCTTCACTCTGCATTAGGAACACACTGTCTTCACTCTGCATTAGGAACACACTGTCGTCACTCTGTATTAGGAACACACTGTCTTCACTCTGCGTTAGGAACACACTGCCTTCACTATGCGTTAGGAACACACTGTCTTCACTCTGCGTTAGGAACAAACTGTCTTCACTCTGCTTTAGTAACACACTGTCTTCACACTGCTCCTGGCAAATACAGTGCAACTCTGCGTTAGGAACACACTGTCTTCACTCTGCGTTAGGAACATACTGTCTACAATCTGCTTTAGTAACACACTCTCTTCACTCTGCTTCATGCACATACACCACAACTCTGCGTTAGGAACACACTGTCTGCACTCTGCATTAGGAACACACTGTCTTCATTCTGCTCTAGGAACACACTGTCTTCACTCTGCGTTAGGAACATACTGTGTTTACTCTGCTCTAGGAACACACTGTCTTAACTCTGCATTAGGAACACACTGTCTTCACTCTGCATTAGGAACACACTGTCTTCACTCTGATTCAGGAACACTGTCATCACTCTGCTCTAGGAAACTCACTGTCTTCACTCTGTATTAGGAACACACTGTCTTCACTCTGCTCCATGCACATACTTCGCAACTCTGCATTAGGAACGCACTGTATTTACTCTGCGTTAAAAACACACTGTGTTCATTCTGCTCTACAAACACACTGTCTTCACTATGCGTTAGGAACACACTGTCTTCACTCTGCTCTAGGAAAACGCTGTCTTCACTCTGCTCGATGCACATACTGGGCAACTCTGCGTTAGGAAAACACTGTCTTCACTATGCGTTAGGAACATACTGTCTTCACTATGCGTTAGGAACACACTGTCTTCATTATGCGTTAGGAACACACTGCGTTCACTATGCGTTAGGAACACACTGTCTTCTCTCTGCATTAGGAACACACTGTCTTCACTCTGCGTTAGGAAAAAACTGTCTTCACTCTGCTCTAGGAACACACTGTCTTCACTCTGATTCATGCACATACACCATAACTCTGCGTTAGGAACACACTGTCTTCACTCTGCATTAGGAACACACTGTCTTCACTCTGCATTAGGAACACACTGTCTTCACTCTGCATTAGGAACACACTGTCTTCACTCTGCTCCATGCACATACACCACAACTCTGCGTTAGGGACACACTGTCTTCACTCTGCATTAGGAACACACTGTCTTCACTCTGCATTAGGAACACACTGTCGTCACTCTGTATTAGGAACACACTGTCTTCACTCTGCGTTAGGAACACACTGCCTTCACTATGCGTTAGGAACACACTGTCTTCACTCTGCGTTAGGAACAAACTGTCTTCACTCTGCTTTAGTAACACACTGTCTTCACACTGCTCCTGGCAAATACAGTGCAACTCTGCGTTAGGAACACACTGTCTTCACTCTGCGTTAGGTACATACTGTCTACAATCTGCTTTAGTAACACACTCTCTTCACTCTGCTTCATGCACATACACCACAACTCTGCGTTAGGAACACACTGTCTGCACTCTGCATTAGGAACACACTGTCTTCATTCTGCTCTAGGAACACACTGTCTTCACTCTGCATTAGGAACACACTGTCTTCACTATGCGTTAGGAACATACTGTCTTCACTATGCGTTAGGAACACACTGTCTTCACTATGCGTTAGGAACACACTGCGTTCACTATGCGTTAGGAACACACTGTCTTCTCTCTGCATTAGGAACACACTGTCTTCACTCTGCGTTAGGAAAAAACTGTCTTCACTCTGCTCTAGGAACACACTGTCTTCACTCTGCTCCTTGCACATACACAGCAACTCTGCGTTAGGAACACACTGTCTTCACTCTGCATTAGGAACATGCTGTCTTCACTCTACTTTAGGAACACACTCTCTTCACTCTGTGTTAGGAACACTCTGTCTTCATTCTGCTCTAGGAACACACTATCTTCCCTCTGCGTTAGGAACACACTGTCTTCACTCTGCTCTAGGAACACACTGTCTTCACTCTGCTCCATGCACATACATCGCAACTCTGCGTTAGGAACGCACTGTCTTCACTCTGAGTTAAGAACACACTGCATTCATTCTGCTGTACGAACACTCTGTTTTTACTCTGCGTTAGGAACACATTGTCTTCACTATGCGTTAGGAACACAGTGTTTTAACTATGCGTTAAGAACACACTGTCTTCACTATGCATTAGGAACACACTGTCTTCACTCTGATCTAGGAACACACTGTCTTCACTCTGCTCCATGCACATACACCGCAACTCTGCGTTAGGAACACACTGTCTTCACTCTGTGTTAGGAACACACTGTCTTCATTCTGCTCTAGGAACACACTGTCTTCACTCTGCGTTTGGAACATACTGTCTTTACTCTGCTCTAGGAACACACTGTCTTAACTCTGCATTAGGAACACACTGTCTTCACTCTGCATTAGGAACACACTGTCTTCACTCTGATTTAGGAACACTGTCGTCACTCTGCTCAAGGAACTCACTGTCTTAACTCTGAATTAGGAACACACTGTCTTCACTCTTCTCTAGGAACACACTGTCTTCACTCTTCTCTAGGAACACACTGTCTTCACTCTACTCCATGCACATACTTCGCAATTCTGCGTTAGGAACACACTGTCTTCACTATGCGTTAGGAACACACTGTCTTCACTCTGCTCTAGGAACACACTGTCTTCACTCTGTGTTAGGAACACTCTGTCTTCATTCTGCTCTAGGAACACACTATCTTCACTCTGGGTTAGGAACATACTGTCTTTACTCTGCTCTAGGAACACACTGTCTTCAACTCTGCATTAGGAACACACTGTCTTCACTCTGCTCCTTGCACATACACAGCAACTCTGGGTGAGGAACACACTGTCTTCACTCTACGTTAGGAACATACTGTCTTCCCTCTACTTTAGGAACACACTCTCTTCACTCTGATTCATGCACATACACCATAACTCTGCGTTAGGAACACACTGTCTTCACTCTGCATTAGGAACACACTGTCTTCACTCTGCATTAGGAACACACTGTCTTCTCTCTGCATTAGGAACACACTGTCTTCACTCTGCTCCATGCACATACACCACAACTCTGCGTTAGGGACACACTGTCTTCACTCTGCATTAGGAACACACTGTCTTCACTCTGCATTAGGAACACACTGTCGTCACTCTGCATTAGGAACACACTGTCTTCACTATGCGTTAGGAACACACTGCCTTCACTATGCGTTAGGAACACACTGTCTTCACTCTGCGTTAGGAACAAACTGTCTTCACTCTGCTTTAGTAACACACTGTCTTCACACTGCTCCTGGCAAATACAGCGCAACTCTGCGTTAGGAACACACTGTCTTCACTCTGCGTTAGGAACATACTGTCTACAATCTGCTTTAGTAACACACTCTCTTCACTCTGCTTCATGCACATACACCACAACTCTGCGTTAGGAACACACTGTCTGCACTCTGCATTAGGAACACACTGTCTTCATTCTGCTCTAGGAACACACTGTCTTCACTCTGCGTTAGGAACATACTGTGTTTACTCTGCTCTAGGAACACACTGTCTTCATTCTGCATTAGGAACACACTGTCTTCACTCTGCTCCATGCACATACACCACAACTGTGCGTTAGGAACACACTGTCTTCACTCTGTGTTAGGAACACTCTGTCTTCATTCTGCTCTAGGAACACACTATCTTCACTCTGCGTTAGGAACACACTGTCTTCACTCTGTGTTAGGAACACTCTGTCTTCATTCTGCTCTAGGAACACACTATCTTCCCTCTGCGTTAGGAACATACTGTCTTTACTCTGCTCTAGGAACACACTGTCTTAACTCTGCATTAGGAACACACTGTCTTCACTCTGTATTAGGAACACACTGTCTTCACTCTGATTTAGGAACACTGTCATCACTCTGCTCTAGGAACTCACTGTCTTCACTCTGAATTAGGAACACATTGTCTTCACTCTGCTCTAGGAACACACTGTCTTCACTCTGCTCCATGCACATACATAGCAACTCTGTGTTAGGAACGCACTGTCTTCACTCTGAGTTAAGAACACACTGCCTTCATTCTACTATACGAACAAACTGTTTTTACTCTGCGTTAGGAACACATTGTCTTCACTATGCGTTAGGAACACAATGCCTTCACTATGCCATAGGAACACACTGTCTTCACTCTGCCTTAGGAACACACTGTCTTCACTCTGCGTTAGGAACAAACTGTCTTCACTCTGCTCTAGGAACACACTGTCTTCACACTGCTCCTTGCACATACAGCGCAACTCTGCATTAGGAACACACTGTCTTCACTCTTAGTTAGGAACATACTGTCTTCACTCTGCTTTAGGAACACACTGTCTTCACTCTGCTCCATGCACATACACCACAACTCTCCGTTAGGGACACACTGTCTTCACCTTGCATTAGGAACACACTGTCTTCACTCTGCATTAGGAACACACTGTCTTCACTCTGCATTAGGAACACACTGTCTTCACTATGCGTTAGGAACACACTGCATTCACTATGCATTAGGAACACACTGTCTTCACTCTGCGTTAGGAACACACTGTCTTCACTCTGCATTAGGAACAAACTGTCTTCACTCTGCTCTAGGAACACTCTGTCTTCACATTGCTCCTTGCAAATACAGCGCAACTCTGCGTTAGGAACACACTGTCTTCACTCTGCATTAGGAACATAGTGTCTTCACTCTGCTTTAGTAACACACCCGCTTCACTCTGCTTCATGCACATACACCACAACTCTGCGTTAGGAACACACTGTCTTCACTCTGCATTAGGAACACACTGTCTTCACTCTTCTGTAGGAACACACTGTCTTCACTCTGCTCCATGCACATACACCACAACTCTGCGTTAGGGACACACTGTCTTCACTCTACGTTAGGAACACACTGTCTTCACTCTGCATTAAGAACACACTGACTTCACTCTGCATTAGGAACACACTGTCTTCACTATGCGTTAGGAACACAATGCCTTCACTATGCCATAGGAACACACTGTCTTCACTCTGCGTTAGGAACACACTGTCTTCACTCTGCGTTAGGAACAAACTGTCTTCACTCTGCTCTAGGAACACACTGTCTTCACACTGCTCCTTGCAAATACAGCGCAACTCTGCGTTAGGAACACACTGTCTTCACTCTGCGTTAGGAACATACTGTCTTCACTCACTTTAGGAACACACTGCTTCACTCTGCTCCATGCACATACACCACAATTCTGCGTTAGGGACACACTGTCTTCACTCTGCATTAGGAACACACTGTCTTCACTCTGCATTAGGAACACACTGTCTTCACTCTGCATTAGGAACACACTGTCTTCACTATGCGTTAGGAACACACTGCATTCACTATGCGTTAGGAACACACTGTCTTCACTCTGCGTTAGGAACAAACTGTCTTCACTCGGCTCTAGGAACACACTGTCTTCACATTGCTCCTTGCAAATACAGCGCAACTCTGCGTTAGGAACACACTGTCTTCACTCTGCATTAGGAACATAGTGTCTTCACTCTGCTTTAGTAACACACCCTCTTCACTCTGCTTCATGCACATACACCACAACTCTGCTTTAGGAACACACTGTCTTCACTCTGCATTAGGAACACACTGTCTTCACTCTGCATTAGGAACACACTGTCTTCATTCTGCATTAGGAACACACTGTCTTCACTCTGCTCTAGGAACACACTGTCTTCACTCTGCTCCATGCACATACACCACAACTCTGCGTTAGGAACACACTGTCTTCACTCTGTGTTAGGAACACTCTGTCTTCATTCTGCTCTAGGAACACACTATCTTCCCTCTGCGTTAGGAACATACTGTCTTTACTCTGCTCTAGGAACACACTGTCTTAACTCTGCATTTGGAACACACTGTCTTCACTCTGCATTAGGAACACACTGTCTTCACTCTGATTTAGGAACACTGTCATCACTCTGCTCTAGGAACTCACTGTCTTCACTCTGAATTAGGAACACACTGTCTTCACTCTGCTCTAGGAACACACTGTCTTCACTCTGCTCCATGCACATACATCGCAACTCTGTGTTAGGAACGCACTGTCTTCACTCTGAGTTAAGAACACACTGCCTTCATTCTGCTGTACGAACACTCTGTTTTTACTCTGCGTTAGGAACACATTGTCTTCACTATGCGTTAGGAACACACTGTTTTAACTATGCGTTAAGAACACACTGTCTTCACTATGCATTAGGAACACACTGTCTTCACTCTGCTCTAGGAACACACTGTCTTCACACTGCTCCATGCACACACACCGCAACTCTGCATTAGGAACACACTGTCTTCACTCTGTGTTAGGAACACACTGTCTTCATTCTGCTCTAGGAACACACTGTCTTCACTCTGCGTTTGGAACATACTGTCTTTACTCTGCTCTAGGAACGCACTGTCTTAACTGTGCATTAGGAACACACTGTCTTCACTCTGCATTAGGAACACACTGTCTTCACTCTGATTTAGGAACACTGTCGTCACTCTGCTCAAGGAACTCACTGTCTTAACTCTGAATTAGGAACACACTGTCTTCACTCTTCTCTAGGAACACACTGTCTTCACTCTTCTCTAGGAACACACTGTCTTCACTCTGCTCCATGCACATACTTCGCAATTCTGCGTTAGGAACACACTGTCTTCACTATGCGTTAGGAACACACTGTCTTCACTCTGCTCTAGGAACACACTGTCTTCACTCTGGGTTAGGAACATACTGTCTTTACTCTGCTCTAGGAACACACTGTCTTCAACTCTGCATTAGGAACACACTGTCTTCACTCTGCTCCTTGCACATACACAGCAATCTGCGTTAGGAACACACTGTCTTCACTCTACGTTAGGAACATACTGTCTTCCCTCTACTTTAGGAACACACTCTCTTCACTCTGATTCATGCACATACACCATAACTCTGCGTTAGGAACACACTGTCTTCACTCTGCATTAGGAACACACTGTCTTCACTCTGCATTAGGAACACACTGTCTTCACTCTGCATTAGGAACACACTGTCTTCACTCTGCTCCATGCACATACACCACAACTCTGCGTTAGGGACACACTGTCTTCACTCTGCATTAGGAACACACTGTCTTCACTCTGCATTAGGAACACACTGTCGTCACTCTGCATTAGGAACACACTGTCTTCACTCTGCGTTAGGAACACACTGCCTTCACTATGCGTTAGGAACACACTGTCTTCACTCTGCGTTAGGAACAAACTGTCTTCACTCTGCTTTAGTAACACACTGTCTTCACACTGCTCCTGGCAAATACAGCGCAACTCTGGGTTAGGAACACACTGTCTTCACTCTTCGTTAGGAACATACTGTCTACAATCTGCTTTAGTAACACACTCTCTTCACTCTGCTTCATGCACATACACCACAACTCTGCGTTAGGAACACACTGTCTGCACTCTGCATTAGGAACACACTGTCTTCATTCTGCTCTAGGAACACACTGTCTTCACTCTGCGTTAGGAACATACTGTGTTTACTCTGCTCTAGGAACACACTGTCTTAATTCTGCATTAGGAACACACTGTCTTCACTCTGCATTAGGAACACACTGTCTTCACTCTGATTCAGGAACACTGTCATCACTCTGCTCTAGGAACTCACTGTCTTCACTCTGTATTAGGAACACACTGTCTTCACTCTGCTCCATGCACATACTTCGCAACTCTGCATTAGGAACGCACTGTATTTACTCTGCGTTAAAAACACACTGTCTTCATTCTGCTCTACGAACACACTGTCTTCACTATGCGTTAGGAACACACTGTCTTCACTCTGCTCTAGGAAAACGCTGTCTTCACTCTGCTCGATGCACATACTGCGCAACTCTGCGTTAGGAAAACACTGTCTTCACTATGCGTTAGGAACATAGTGTCTTCACTATGCGTTAGGAACACACTGTCTTCACTATGCGTTAGGAACACACTGCGTTCACTATGCGTTAGGAACACACTGTCTTCTCTCTGCATTAGGAACACACTGTCTTCACTCTGCGTTAGGAAAAAACTGTCTTCACTCTGCTCTAGGAACATACTGTCTTCACTCTGCTCCTTGCACATACACAGCAACTCTGCGTTAGGAACACACTGTCTTCACTCTGCATTAGGAACATGCTGTCTTCACTCTACTTTAGGAACACACTCTCTTCACTCTGCATTAGGAACACACTGTATTCACTCTGCTCTAGGAACACACTGTCTTCACTCTGCTCCATGCACTTACTTCGCACCTCTGCGTTAGGAACGCACTGCCTTCAGTCTGCGTTAAGATCACACTGTCTTCATTCTGCTCTAGAAACACACTGTCTTCACTCTGCTCCATGCACATACACCACAACTCTGCGTTAGGGACACACTGTCTTCACTCTACGTTAGGAACACACTGTCTTCACTCTGCATTAAGAACACACTGTCTTCACTCTGCATTAGGAACACACTGTCTTCACTATGCGTTAGGAACACAATGCATTCACTATGCCATAGGAACACACTGTCTTCACTCTGCGTTAGGAACACACTGTCTTCACTCTGCCTTAGGAACAAACTGTCTTCACTCTATTTAGGAACACACTGTCTTCACTCTGCTCCATGCACATACACCACAACTCTGCGTTAGGGACACACTGTCTTTACTCTGCATTAGGAACACACTGTCTTCACTCTGCATTAGGAACACACTGTCTTCACTCTGCATTAGGAACACACTGTCTTCACTATGCGTTAGGAACACACTGCATTCACTATGCGTTAGGAACACACTGTCTTCACTCTGCATTAGGAACACACTGTCTTCACTCTGCGTTAGGAACAAACTGTCTTCACTCTGCTCTAGGAACACACTGTCTTCACATTGCTCCTTGCAAACACAGCACAACTCTGCGTTAGGAACACACTATCTTCACTCTGCGTTAGGAACATAGTGTCTTCACTCTGCTTTAGTAACACACCCACTTCACTCTGCTTCATGCACATACACCACAACTCTGCGTTAGGAACACACTGTCTTCACTCTGCATTAGGAACACACTGTCTTCACTCTGCATTAGGAACCCACTGTCTTCATTTGCATTAGGAACACACTGTCTTCACTCTGCTCCATGCACATACACCACAACTGTGCGTTAGGAACACACTGTCTTCACTCTGTGTTAGGAACACTCTGTCTTCATTCTGCTCTAGGAACACACTATCTTCACTCTGCGTTAGGAACACACTGTCTTCACTCTGTGTTAGGAACACTCTGTCTTCATTCTGCTCTAGGAACACACTATCTTCCCTCTGCGTTAGGAACATACTGTCTTTACTCTGCTCTAGGAACACACTGTCTTAACTCTGCATTAGGAACACACTAACTTCACTCTGCATTAGGAACACACTGTCTTCACTCTGATTTATGAACACTGTCATTATCTGCTCTAGGAACTCACTGTCTTCACTCTGAATTAGGAACACACTGTCTTCACTCTGCTCTAGGAACACACTGTCTTCACTCTGCTCCATGCACATACATCGCAACTCTGCTTTAGGAACACACTGTCTTCACTCTGTGTTAGGAACACTCTGTCTTCATTCTGCTCTAGGAACACACTATCTTCACTCTGCATTAGGAACACACTGTCTTCACTCTGTGTTAGGAACACTCTGTCTTCATTCTGCTCTAGGAACACACTATCTTCCCTCTGCGTTAGGAACATACTGTCTTTACTCTGCTCTAGGAACACACTGTCTTAACTGTGCATTAGGAACACACTGTCTTCACTCTGCATTAGGAACACACTGTCTTCACTCTGATTTAGGAACACTGTCGTCACTCTGCTCAAGGAACTCACTGTCTTAACTCTGAATTAGGAACACACTGTCTTCACTCTTCTCTAGGAACACACTGTCTTCACTCTTCTCTAGGAACACACTGTCTTCACTCTGCTCCATGCACATACTTCGCAATTCTGCGTTAGGAACACACTGTCTTCACTATGCGTTAGGAACACACTGTCTTCACTCTGCTCTAGGAACACACTGTCTTCACTCTGGGTTAGGAACATACTGTCTTTACTCTGCTCTAGGAACACACTGTCTTCAACTCTGCATTAGGAACACACTGTCTTCACTCTGCTCCTTGCACATACACAGCAATCTGCGTTAGGAACACACTGTCTTCACTCTACGTTAGGAACATACTGTCTTCCCTCTACTTTAGGAACACACTCTCTTCACTCTGATTCATGCACATACACCATAACTCTGCGTTAGGAACACACTGTCTTCACTCTGCATTAGGAACACACTGTCTTCACTCTGCATTAGGAACACACTGTCTTCACTCTGCATTAGGAACACACTGTCTTCACTCTGCTCCATGCACATACACCACAACTCTGCGTTAGGGACACACTGTCTTCACTCTGCATTAGGAACACACTGTCTTCACTCTGCATTAGGAACACACTGTCGTCACTCTGCATTAGGAACACACTGTCTTCACTCTGCGTTAGGAACACACTGCCTTCACTATGCGTTAGGAACACACTGTCTTCACTCTGCGTTAGGAACAAACTGTCTTCACTCTGCTTTAGTAACACACTGTCTTCACACTGCTCCTGGCAAATACAGCGCAACTCTGCGTTAGGAACACACTGTCTTCACTCTTCGTTAGGAACATACTGTCTACAATCTGCTTTAGTAACACACTCTCTTCACTCTGCTTCATGCACATACACCACAACTCTGCGTTAGGAACACACTGTCTGCACTCTGCATTAGGAACACACTGTCTTCATTCTGCTCTAGGAACACACTGTCTTCACTCTGCGTTAGGAACATACTGTGTTTACTCTGCTCTAGGAACACACTGTCTTAATTCTGCATTAGGAACACACTGTCTTCACTCTGCATTAGGAACACACTGTCTTCACTCTGATTCAGGAACACTGTCATCACTCTGCTCTAGGAACTCACTGTCTTCACTCTGTATTAGGAACACACTGTCTTCACTCTGCTCCATGCACATACTTCGCAACTCTGCATTAGGAACGCACTGTATTTACTCTGCGTTAAAAACACACTGTCTTCATTCTGCTCTACGAACACACTGTCTTCACTATGCGTTAGGAACACACTGTCTTCACTCTGCTTAGGAAAACGCTGTCTTCACTCTGCTCGATGCACATACTGCGCAACTCTGCGTTAGGAAAACACTGTCTTCACTATGCGTTAGGAACATAGTGTCTTCACTATGCGTTAGGAAAACACTGTCTTCACTATGCGTTAGGAACACACTGCGTTCACTATGCGTTAGGAACACACTGTCTTCTCTCTGCATTAGGAACACACTGTCTTCACTCTGCGTTAGGAAAAAACTGTCTTCACTCTGCTCTAGGAACATACTGTCTTCACTCTGCTCCTTGCACATACACAGCAACTCTGCGTTAGGAACACACTGTCTTCACTCTGCATTAGGAACATGCTGTCTTCACTCTACTTTAGGAACACACTCTCTTCACTCTGCATTAGGAACACACTGTATTCACTCTGCTCTAGGAACACACTGTCTTCACTCTGCTCCATGCACTTACTTCGCACCTCTGCGTTAGGAACGCACTGCCTTCAGTCTGCGTTAAGATCACACTGTCTTCATTCTGCTCTAGAAACACACTGTCTTCACTCTGCTCCATGCACATACACCACAACTCTGCGTTAGGGACACACTGTCTTCACTCTACGTTAGGAACACACTGTCTTCACTCTGCATTAAGAACACACTGTCTTCACTCTGCATTAGGAACACACTGTCTTCACTATGCGTTAGGAACACAATGCATTCACTATGCCATAGGAACACACTGTCTTCACTCTGCGTTAGGAACACACTGTCTTCACTCTGCCTTAGGAACAAACTGTCTTCACTCTATTTAGGAACACACTGTCTTCACTCTGCTCCATGCACATACACCACAACTCTGCGTTAGGGACACACTGTCTTTACTCTGCATTAGGAACACACTGTCTTCACTCTGCATTAGGAACACACTGTCTTCACTCTGCATTAGGAACACACTGTCTTCACTATGCGTTAGGAACACACTGCATTCACTATGCGTTAGGAACACACTGTCTTCACTCTGCATTAGGAACACACTGTCTTCACTCTGCGTTAGGAACAAACTGTCTTCACTCTGCTCTAGGAACACACTGTCTTCACATTGCTCCTTGCAAACACAGCACAACTCTGCGTTAGGAACACACTATCTTCACTCTGCGTTAGGAACATAGTGTCTTCACTCTGCTTTAGTAACACACCCGCTTCACTCTGCTTCATGCACATACACCACAACTCTGCGTTAGGAACACACTGTCTTCACTCTGCATTAGGAACACACTGTCTTCACTCTGCATTAGGAACCCACTGTCTTCATTTGCATTAGGAACACACTGTCTTCACTCTGCTCCATGCACATACACCACAACTGTGCGTTAGGAACACACTGTCTTCACTCTGTGTTAGGAACACTCTGTCTTCATTCTGCTCTAGGAACACACTATCTTCACTCTGCGTTAGGAACACACTGTCTTCACTCTGTGTTAGGAACACTCTGTCTTCATTCTGCTCTAGGAACACACTATCTTCCCTCTGCGTTAGGAACATACTGTCTTTACTCTGCTCTAGGAACACACTGTCTTAACTCTGCATTAGGAACACACTAACTTCACTCTGCATTAGGAACACACTGTCTTCACTCTGATTTATGAACACTGTCATTACTCTGCTCTAGGAACTCACTGTCTTCACTCTGAATTAGGAACACACTGTCTTCACTCTGCTCTAGGAACACACTGTCTTCACTCTGCTCCATGCACATACATCGCAACTCTGCATTAGGAACACACTGTCTTCACTCTGTGTTAGGAACACTCTGTCTTCATTCTGCTCTAGGAACACACTATCTTCACTCTGCGTTAGGAACACACTGTCTTCACTCTGTGTTAGGAACACTCTGTCTTCATTCTGCTCTAGGAACACACTATCTTCCCTCTGCGTTAGGAACATACTGTCTTTACTCTGCTCTAGGAACACACTGTCTTAACTCTGCATTAGGAACACACTGTCTTCACTCTGCATTAGGAACACACTGTCTTCACTCTGATTTAGGAAGACTGTCATCACTCTGCTCTAGGAACTCACTGTCTTCTCTCTGAATTAGGAACACACTGTCTTCACTCTGCTCTAGGAACACACTGTCTTCACTCTGCTCCATGCACATACATCGCAACTCTGCGTTAGGAACGCACTGTCTTCACTCTGAGTTAAGAACACACTGCCTTCATTCTACTGTACGAACAAACTGTTTTTACTCAGCGTTAGGAACACATTGTCTTCACTATGCGTTAGGAACACAATGCCTTCACTATGCCATTGGAACACACTGTCTTCACTCTGCGTTAGGAACACACTGTCTTCACTCTGCGTTAGGAAAACACTGTCTTCACTATGCGTTAGGAACATAGTGTCTTCACTATGCGTTAGGAACACACTGTCTTCACTCTGCGTTAGGAAAAAACTGTCTTCCCTCTGCTCTAGGAACACACTGTCTTCACTCTGCTCCTTGCACATACACAGCAACTCTGCGTTAGGAACACACTGTCTTCACTCTGCCTTAGGAACATGCTGTCTTCACTCTACTTTAGGAACACACTCTCTTCACTCTGCATTAGGAACACACTGTATTCACTCTGCTCTAGGAACGCACTGCCTTCACTCTGCGTTAAGAACACACTGTCTTCATTCTGCTCTATGAACACACTGTCTTCACTCTGCATTAGGAACACACTGTCTTCATTCTGCATTAGGAACACACTGTCTTCACTCTGCTCTAGGAACACACTGTCTTCACTCTGCTCCATGCACATACACCACAACTCTGCGTTAGGAACACACTGTCTTCACTCTGTGTTAGGGACACTCTGTCTTCATTCTGCTCTAGGAACACACTATCTTCTCTCTGCATTAGGAACACACTGTCTTCACTCTGTGTTACGAACACTCTGTCTTCATTCTGCTCTAGGAACACACTATCTTCCCTCTGCGTTAGGAACATACTGTCTTTACTCTGCTCTAGGAACACACTGTCTTAACTCTGCATTAGGAACACACTGTCTTCACTCTGCATTAGGAACACACTGTCTTCACTCTGATTTAGGAACACTGTCATCACTCTGCTCTAGGAACTCACTGTCTTCACTCTGAATTAGGAACACACTGTCTTCACTCTCCACTAGGAACACACTGTCTTCACTCTGCTCCATGCACATACATCGCAACTCTGCGTTAGGAACGCACTGTCTTCACTCTGAGTTAAGAACACACTGCCTTCATTCTGCTGTACGAACACACTGTTTTTACTCTGCGTTAGGAACACATTGACTTCACTATGCCTTAGGAACACACTGTTTTAACTATGCTTTAAGAACACACTGTCTTCACTCTGCATTAGGACCACACTGTCTTCACTCTGCTCTAGGAACACACTGTCTTCACTCTGCTCCATGCACATAAACCGCAACTCTGCGTTAGGAACACACTGTCTTCACTCTGTGTTAGGAACACACTGTCTTCATTCTGCTCTAGGAACACACTGTCTTCACTCTGCCTTTGGAACATACTGTCTTTACTCTGATCTAGGAACACACTGTCTTAACTCTGCATTAGGAACACACTGTCTTCACTCTGCATTAGGAACACACTGTCTTCACTCTGATTTAGGAACACTGTCGTCACTCTGCTCAAGGAACTCACTGTCTTAACTCTGAATTAGGAACACACTGTCTTCACTCTTCTCTAGGAACACACTGTCTTCACTCTTCTCTAGGAACACACTGTCTTCACTCTGCTCCATGCACATACTTCGCAATTCTGCGTTAGGAACACACTGTCTTCACTATGCGTTAGGAACACACTGTCTTCACTCTGCTCTAGGAACACACTGTCTTCACTCTGCTCCATGCACATAAACCGCAACTCTGCGTTAGGAACACACTGTCTTCACTCTGTGTTAGGAACACACTGTCTTCATTCTGCTCTAGGAACACACTGTCTTCACTCTGCCTTTGGAACATACTGTCTTTACTCTGATCTAGGAACACACTGTCTTAACTCTGCATTAGGAACACACTGTCTTCACTCTGCATTAGGAACACACTGTCCTCACTCTGATTTAGGAACACTGTCGTCACTCTGCTCAAGGAACTCACTGTCTTAACTCTGAATTAGGAACACACTGTCTTCACTCTTCTCTAGGAACACACTGTCTTCACTCTTCTCTAGGAACACACTGTCTTCACTCTGCTCCATGCACATACTTCGCAATTCTGCGTTAGGAACACACTGTCTTCACTATGCGTTAGGAACACACTGTCTTCACTCTGCTCTAGGAACACACTGTCTTCACTCTGTTTTAGGAACACTCTGTCTTCATTCTGCTTTAGGAACACACTATCTTCACTCTGCGTTAGGAACATACTGTCTTTACTCTGCTCTAGGAACACACTGTCTTCAACTCTGCATTAGGAACACACTGTCCTCACTCTGCATTAGGAAAAAACTGTCTTCACTCTGCTCTAGGAACACACTGTCTTCACTCTGCTCCTTGCACATACACAGCAACTCTGCGTTAGGAACACACTGTCTTCACTCTACGTTAGGAACATACTGTCTTCCCTCTACTTTAGGAACACACTCTCTTCACTCTGATTCATGCACATACACCACAACTCTGCGTTAGGAACACACTGTCTTCACTCTGCATTAGGACCACACTGTCTTCACTCTGCATTAAGAACACACTGTCTTCACTCTGCATTAGGAACACACTGTCTTCACTCTGCTCCATGCACATACACCACAACTCTGCGTTAGGGACACACTGTCTTCACTCTGCATTAGGAACACACTGTCTTCACTATGCTCTAGGAACACGCTGTCTTCACTCTGCTCGATGCACATACACCGCAACTCTGCGCGAGGAAAACACTGTCTTCACTATGCGTTAGGAACACACTGTCTTCACTATGCGTTAGGAACACACTGCGTTCACTATGCGTTAGGAACACACTGTCTTCACTCTGCATTAGGAACACACTGTCTTCACTCTGCGTTAGGAAAAAACTGTCTTCACTCTGCTCTAGGAACACACTGTCTTCACTCTGCTCCTTGCACAAACACAGCAACTCTGCGTTAGGAACACACTGTCTTCATTCTGCATTAGGAACATACTGTCCTCACTCTACTTTAGGAACACACTCTCTTCACTCTGCATTAGGAACACACTGTCTTCACTCTGCTCTAGGAACACACTGTCTTCACTCTGCTCCATACATACTTTGCAACTCTGCGTTAGGAACGCACTGCCTTCACTCTGCGTTAAGAACACACTGTCTTCATTCTGCTCTATGAACACACTGACTTCACTCTGCATTAGGAACACACTGTCTTCACTCTGCTCTAGAAACACACTGTCTTCACTCTGCTCCATGCACATACACCACAACTCTGCGTTAGGGACACACTGTCTTCACTCTACGTTAGGAACACACTGTCTTCACTCTGCATTAAGAACACACTGTCTTCACTCTGCAATAGGAACACACTGTCTTCACTATGCGTTAGGAACACAATGCCTTCACTATGCCATAGGAACACACTGTCTTCACTCTGCGTTAGGAACACACTGTCTTCACTCTGCGTTAGGAACAAACTGTCTTCACTCTGCTCTAGGAACACACTGTCTTCACACTGCTCCTTGCAAATACAGCGCAACTCTGCATTAGGAACACACTGTCTTCACTCTGCGTTAGGAACATACTGTCTTCACTCTGCTTTAGGAACACACTGTCTTCACTCTGCTCCATGCACATACACCACAACTCTGCGTTAGGGACACACTGTCTTCACTCTGCATTAGGAACACACTGCATTCACTATGCGTTAGGAACACACTGTCTTCACTCTGCGTTAGGAACACACTGTCTTCACTCGGTGTTAGGAACAAACTGTCTTCACTCTGCTCTAGGAACACACTGTCTTCACATTGCTCCATGCAAATACAGCGCACCTCTGCGTTAGAAACACACTGTCTTCACTCTGCGTTAGGAACATAGTGTCTTCACTCTGCTTTAGTAACACACCCTCTTCACTCTGCTTCATGCACATACACCAAAACTCTGCGTTAGGAACACACTGTCTTCACTCTGCATTAGGAACACACTGTCTTCACTCTGCTCTAGGACCACACTGTCTTCACTCTGCTCCATGCACATACACCACAACTCTGCGTTAGGAACACACTGTCTTCACTCTGTGTTAGGAACACTCTGTCTTTATTCTGCTCTAGGAACACACTATCTTCACTCTGCGTTAGGAACACACTGTCTTCACTCTGTGTTAGGAACTCTCTGTCTTCAATCTGGTCTAGGAACACACTATCTTCCCTCTGCGTTAGGAACATACTGTCTTTACTCTGCTCTAGGAACACACTGTCTTAACTCTGCATTAGGAACACACTGTCTTAACTCTGCATTAGGAACACACTGTCTTCACTCTGCATTAGGAACACACTGTCTTTACTCTGATTTAGGAACACTGTCATCACTCTGCTCTAGGAACTCAGTCTTCACTCTGAATTAGGAACACACTGTCTTCACTCTGCACTAGGAACACACTGTCTTCACTCTGCTCCACGCACATACATCGCAACTCTGCGTTAGGAACGCACTGTCTTCACTCTGAGTTAAGAACACACTGCCTTCATTCTGCTGTACGAACACACTGTTTTTACTCTGCGTTAGGAACACATTGTCTTCACTATGCGTTAGGAACACACTGTTTTCACTATGCGTTAAGAACACACTGTCTTCACTCTGCATTAGGAACACACTGTCTTCACTCTGCTCTAGGAACACACTGTCTTCACTCTGCTCCATGCACATACACCGCAACTCTGCGTTAGGAACACACTGTCTTCACTCTGTGTTAGGAACACACTGTCTTCATTCTGCTCTAGGAACACACTGTCTTCACTCTGCGTTAGGAACATACTGTCTTTACTCTGCTCTAGGAACACACTGTCTTAACTCTGCATTAGGAACACACTGTCTTCACTCTGCATTAGGAACACACTGTCTTCACTCTGATTAAGGAACACTGTCGTCACTCTGCTCAACGAACTCACTGTCTTAACTCTGAATTAGGAACACACTGTCTTCACTCTTCTCTAGGAACACACTGTCTTCACTCTTCTCTAGGAACACACTGTTTCACTCTGCTCCTTGCACATACACAGCAACTCTGCGTTAGGAACACACTGTCTTCACTCTGTGTTAGGAACACACTGTCTTCATTCTGCTCTAGGAACACACTGTCTTCACTCTGCGTTAGGAACATACTGTCTTTACTCTGCTCTAGGAACACACTGTCTTAACTCTGCATTAGGAACACACTGTCTTCTCTCTGCATTAAGAACACACTATCTTCACTCTGCGTTAGGAACATACTGTCTTTACTCTGCTCTAGGAACACACTGTCTTCAACTCTGCATTAGGAACACACTGTCTTCACTCTGCGTTAGGAAAAAACTGTCTTCACTCTGCTCTAGGAACACACTGTCTTCACTCTGCTCCTTGCACATACACAGCAACTCTGCGTTAGGAACACACTGTCTTCACTCTACGTTAGGAACATACTGTCTTCCCTCTATTTTAGGAACACACTCTCTTCACTCTGATTCATGCACATACACCACAACTCTGCGTTATGAACACACTGTCTTCACTCTGCATTAGGAACACACTGTCTTTACTCTGCATTAGGAACACACTGTCGTCACTCTGCATTAGGAACACACTGTCTTCACTATGCGTTAGGAACACACTGCCTTCACTATGCGTTAGGAACACACTGTCTTCACTCTGCGTTAGGAACACAGTGTCTTCACTCTGCGTTAGGAACAAACTGTCTATACTCTGCTTTAGGAACACACTGTCTTGACACTGCTCCTTGCAAATACAGCGCAACTCTGCGTTAGGAACACACGGTCTTCACTCTGCGTTAGGAACATACTGTCTACACTCTGCTTTAGTAACACACTCTCTTCACTCTGCTTCATGCACATACACCACAACTCTGCGTTAGGAACACACTGTCTTCACTCTGCATTAGGAACACACTGTCTTCATTCTGCTCTAGGAACACACTGTCTTCACTCTGCGTTAGGAACATACTGTGTTTACTCTGCTCTAGGAACACACTGTCTTAACTCTGCATTAGGAACACACTGTCTTCACTCTGCATTAGGAACACACTGTCTTCACTCTGATTTAGGAACACTGTCATCACTCTGCTCTAGGAACTCACTGTCTTCACTCTGAATTAGGAACACACTGTCTTCACTCTGCTCTAGGAACACACTGTCTTCACTCTGCTCCATCCATGCACATACATCGCAACTCTGCGTTAGGAACGCACTGTCTTCACTCTGAGTTAAGAACACACTGTCTTCATTCTGCTGTACGAACACACTGTTTTTACTCTGCGTTAGGAACACATTGTCTTCACTATGCGTTAGGAACACACTGTTTTCCCTATGCGTTAAAAACACACTGTCTTCACTCTGTGTTAGGAACACTGTCGTCACTCTGCTCTAGGAACTCACTGTCTTAACTCTGAATTAGGAACACACTGTCTTCACTCTGCTCTAGGAACACAATGTCTTCACTCTGCTCCATGCACATACTTCGCCACTCTGCTTTAGGAGCGCACTGTCTTTACTCTGCGTTAAAAACACGCTGTCTTCATTCTGCTCTACGAACACACTGTCTTCACTATGCGTTAGGAACACACTGTCTTCACCCTGCTCCTTGCAAATACAGCGCAACTCTGCGTTAGGAACACACTGTCTTCACTCTGCGTTAGGAACATACTGTCTTCACTCTGCTTTAGTAACACACTCCCTTCACTCTTCTTCATGCACATACATCACAACTCTGCGTTAGGAACACACTGTCTTCACTCTGCATTAGGAACACACTGTATTCATTCTGCTCCAGGAACACACTGTCTTCACTCTGCGTTAGGAACAATCTGTCTTTACTCTGCTCTAGGAACACACTGTCTTAACTCTGCATTAGGAATACACTGTCTTCACTCTGCGTTAGGAACAAACTGTCTTCACTCTGCTCTAGGAACACACTGTCTTCACACTGCTCCTTGCAAATACAGCGCAACTCTGCGTTAGGAACACACTGTCTTCACTCTGTGTTAGGAACACTCTGTCTTCATTGTGCTCTAGGAACACACTGTCTTCACTCTGCGTTAGGAACATACTGTCTTTACTATGCTCTAGGAACACACTGTCTTAACTCTGCATTAGGAACACACTGTCTTCACTCTGCATTAGGAACAAACTGTCTTCACTCTGCTCTAGGAACACACTGTCTTCACACTGCTCCTTGCAAATACAGCGCAACTCTGCGTTAGGAACACACTGTCTTCACTCTGCGTTAGGAACATAGTGTCTTCACTCTGCTTTAGTAACACACTCTCTTCACTCTGCTTCATGCACATACACCACAACTCTGCGTTAGGAACACACTGTCTTCACTCTGCATTAGGAACACACTGTCTTCACTCTGCATTAGGAACACACTGTCTTCATTCTGCATTAGGAACACACTGTCTTCACTCTGCTCTAGGAACACACTGTGTTCATTCTGCTCCATGCACATACACCACAACTCTGCGTTAGGAACATACTGTCTTCACTCTGTGTTAGGAACACTCTGTCTTCATTCTGCTCTAGGAACACACTATCTTCACTCTGCGTTAGGAACACACTGTCTTCACTCTGTGTTAGGAACACTCTGTCTTCATTCTGCTCTAGGAACACACTATCTTCACTCTGCGTTAGGAACATATTGTCTTTACTCTGCTCTACGAACACACTGTCTTAACTCTGCATTAGGAACACACTGTCTTCACTCTGATTTAGGAACACTGTCATCACTCTGCTCTAGGAACTCACTGTCTTCATTCTGCACCTTGCACATACACAGCAACTCTGCGTTAGGAACACACTGTCTCCACTCTACGTTAGGAATATACTGTCTTCCCTCTACTTTAGGAACACACTCTCTTCACTCTGATTCATGCACATACACCACAACTCTGCGTTAGGAACACACTGTCTTCACTCTGCATTAGGAACACACTGTCTTCACTCTGGTCCATGCACATACACCACAACTCTGCGTTAGGGACACACTGTCTTCACTCTGCATTAGGAACACACTGTCTTCACTCTGCATTAGGAACACACTGTCTTCACTCTGCTCCATGCACATACACCACAACTCTGCGTTAGGGACACATTGTCTTCACTCTGCATTAGGAACACACTGTCTTCACTCTGCATTAGGAACACACTGTCGTCACTCTGCATTAGGAACACACTGTCTTCACTATGCGTTAGAACACACTGCCTTCACTATGCGTTAGGAACACACTGTCTTCACTCTGCGTTAGGAACACACTGTATTCATTCTGCGTTAGGAACAAACTGTCTTCACTCTGCTTTAGGAACACACTGTCTTCACACTGCTCCTTGCAAATACAGCGCAACTCTGCGTAAGGAACACACTGTCTTCACTCTGCGTTAGGAACATACTGTCTACACTCTGCTTTAGTAACACACTCTCTTCACTCTGCTTCATGCACATACACCACAACACTGTGTTAGGAACCCACTGTCTTCACTCTGCATTAGGAACACACTGTCTTCATTCTGCTCTAGGAACACACTGTCTTCACTCTGCGTTAGGAACACACTGTCTTCACTCTGCATTAGGAACACACTGTCTTCACTCTGATTTAGGAACACTGTCATCACTCTGCTCTAGGAACTCACTGTCTTCACTCAGAATTAGGAACACACTGTCTTCACTATGCGTTAGGAACACACTGTTTTCACTATGCGTTAAGAACACACTGTCTTCACTCTGCATTAGGAACACACTGTCTTCACTCTGCTCTAGGAACACACTGTCTTCACTCTGCTCCATGCACATACTTCGCAACTCTGCGTAAGGAACGCACTGTCTTTACTCTGCATCAAAAACACACTGTCTTCATTCTGCTCTACGAACACACTGTCTTCACTATGCGTTAGGAACACACTGTCTTCACTCTGCTCTAGGAACACGCTGTTTTCACTCTGCTCGATGCACATACACCGCAACTCTGCATTAGGGACACACTGTCTTCACTCTGCATTAGGAACACACTGTCTTCACTCTGCATTAGGAACACACTGTCTTCACTCTGCAATAGTAACACACTGTCTTCACTATGCATTAGGAACACACTGCCTTCACTATGCGTTAGGAACACACTGTCTTCACTCTGCGTTAGGAACACACTGTCTTCACTCTGCGTTAGGAACAAACTGTCTTCACTCTGCTCTAGGAACACACTGTCTTCACCCTGCTCCTTGCAAATACAGCGCAACTCTGCGTTAGGAACACACTCTCTTCACTCTGCGTTAGGAACATACTGTATTCACTCTGCTTTAGTAACACACTCCCTTCACTCTGCTTCATGCACATACATCACAACTCTGCGTTAGGAACACACTGTCTTCACTCTGCATTAGGAACACACTGTCTTCATTCTGCTCTAGGAACACACTGTCTTCACTCCGCGTTAGGAACATACTGTCTTTACTCTGCTCTAGGAACACACTGTCTTAACTCTGCATTAGGAACACACTGTCTTCACTCTGCGTTAGGAACAAACTGTCTTCATCTGCTCTAGGAACTCACTGTCTTCACACTGCTCCTTGCAAATACAGCGCAACTCTGCGTTAGGAACACACTGTCTTCACTCTGCATTAGGAACATACTGTCTTTACTCTGTTCTAGGAACACACTGTCTTAACTCTGCATTAGGAACACACTGTCTTCACTCTTCTCTAGGAACACACTGTCTTCACTCTGCTCCTTGCACATACACAGCAACTCTGCGTTAGGAACACACTGTCTTCACTCTGCATTAGGAACACACTGTCTTCATTCTGCTCTAGGAACACACTGTCTTCACTCTGAGTTAGGAACATACTGTCTTTACTCTGCTATAGGAACACACTGTCTTAACTCTTCATTAGGAACACACTGCCTTCACTCTGCATTAGGAACACACTGTCTTCACTCTGCATTAGGAACACACTGTCTTCACTCTGCATTAGGAACGCACTGTCTTCACTCTGCTCTAGGAACACACTGTCTTCACTCTGCTCCATGAACATACTTCGCAACTCTGCGTTAGGAACGCACTGTCTTCAACTGCGTTAAGAACACACTGTCTTCATTCTGCTCTATGAACACACTGTCTTCACTCTGCATTAGGAACACAATGTCTTCACTCTGCTCTAGAAACACACTGTCTTCACTCTGCATTAGGAACACAATGTCTTCACTCTGCTCTAGAAACACACTGTCTTCACTCTGCATTAGGAACACAATGTCTTCACTCTGCTCTAGAAACACACTGTCTTCACTCTGCGTTAGGAACATACTGTCTTTACTGTGCTCTAGGAACACACTGTCTTCACTCTGCATTAGGAACACACTGTCTTCACTCTGCATTAGGAACACACTGTCTTCACTATGCGTTAGGAAGACACTGCCTTCACTATGCGTTAGGAACAAACTGTCTTCACTCTGCTCGAGGAACACACTGTCTTCACACTGCTCCTTGCAAATACAGAGCAACTCTGCCTTAAGAACACAATGTCTTCACTCTGCGTTAGTAACATACTGTCTTCACTATGCGTTAGGAACACACTGCATTCACTATGCGTTAGGAACACACTGTCTTCACTCTGCGTTAGGAACACACTGTCTTCACTCTGCATTAGGAACATACTGTCTTCACTCTGCTTTAGTAACAGACTCTCTTCACTCTGCTTCATGCACATACACCACATCTCTGCATTAGGAACACACTGTCTTCGCTCTGCATTAGGAACACACTGTCTTCACTCTGCTCTAGGAACACAACTGTCTTCACTCTGCTCCATGCACATACACCACAACTCTGCGTTAGGTACACACTGTCTTCACTCTGTGTTAGGAACACTCTGTCTTCATTCTGCTCTAGGAACACACTATATTCACTCTGCTTTAGGAATATACTGTCTTTACTCTGCTCTAGGAACACACTGTCTTAACTCTGCATTAGGAACACACTGTCTTCACTCTGCATTAGGAACACACTGTCTTCACTCTGATTTAGGAACACTGTCATCACTCTGCTCTAGGAACACACTGTTTTCACTCTGAATTAGGAACACACTGTCTTCACTCAGCTCTAGGAACACACTGTCTTCAGTCTGCTCCATGCACATACATCGCAACTCTGCGTTAGGAACGCACTGTCTTCACTCTGAGTTAAGAACACACTGTCTTCATTCTGCTGTACGAACACACTGTTTTTACTCTGCGTTAGGAACACATTGTCTTCACTATGCGTTAGGAACACACTGTTTTCACTATGCGTTAAGAACACACTGTCTTCACTCTGCATTAGGAACACACTGTCTTCACTCTGCTCTAGGAACACACTGTCTTCACTCTGCTCCATGCACATAGACCGCAACTCTGCGTTAGGAACACACTGTCTTCACTCTGTGTTAGGAACACACTGTCTTCATTCTGCTCTAGGAACACACTGTCTTCACTCTGCGTTAGGAACACACTGTCTTCACTCTGCATTAGGAACACACTGTCTTCACTCTGATTTAGGAACACTATCGTCACTCTGCTCTAGGAACTCACTGTCTTCACTCTGAATTAGGAACACACTGTCTTCACTCTGCGTTAGGAACTACTGTCTTCACTATGCGTTAGGAACACACTGTCTTCACTATGCTTTAGGAACACACTGCCTTCACTATGCATTAGGAACACACTGTCTTCACTCTGCATTAGGAACACACTGTCTTAACTCTGCATTAGGAAAAAACTTTCACTCTGCTCTAAGAACACAATGTCTTCACTCTGCTCCTTGCACATACACAGCAACTCTCTGTTAGGAACACACTGTCTTCACTCTGCATTAGGAACATACTGTCTTCACTCTACTTTAGGAACACACTCTCTTCACTCTGCTTCATGCACATACAGCACAACTCTGCGTTAGGAACACACTGTCTTCACTCTGCATTAAGAACACACTGTCTTCACTCTGCATTAGGAACACACTGTCTTCACTCTGCATTAGGAACACACTGTCTTCACTCTGCTCTAGGAACACACTGTCTTCACTCTGCTCCATGCACATACTTCGCAACTCTGCGTTAGGAACGCACTGTCTTCACTCTGCCTTAAGTACACACTGTCTTCATTCTGCTCTATGAACACACTGTCTTCACTCTGCATTAGGAACACACTAACTTCACTCTGCTCTAGAAACACACTGTCTTCACTCTGCTCCATGCACATACACCACAACTCTGCGTTAGAGACACACTGTCTTCACTCTACATTAGGAACACACTGTCTTCACTCTGCATTAGGAACACACTGTCTTCACTCTGCATTTGGAACACACTGTCTTCACTCTGCGTTAGGAACACACTGTCTTCACTCTGCGTTAGGAACACACTGTCTTCACTCTGAGTTAAGAAAACACTGTCTTCATTCTGCTGTACGAACACACTGTTTTTACTCTGCGTTAGGAACACATTGTCTTCACCATGCTTTAGGAACACACTGTTTTCACTATGCGTTAAGAACACACAGTCTTCACTCTGTGTTAGGAACACACTGTCTTCATTCCGCTCTAGGAACACACTGTCTTCACTCTGTGTTTAGGATCATACTGTCTTTACTCTGCTCTAGGAACACACTGTCTTAACTCTGCATTAGGAACACACTGTCTTCACTCTGCATTAGGAACACACTGTCTTCACTCTGATTTAGGAACACTGTCGTCACTCTGCTCTAGGAACTCACTGTCTTAACTCTGTATTAGGAACACACTGTCTTCACTCTTCTCTAGGAACACACTGTCTTCACTCTGCTCCATGCACATACTTCGCAACTCTGCATAAGGAACGCACTGTCTTTACTCTGCATTAAAAACACACTGTCTTCATTCTGCTCTACGAACACACTGACTTCACTATGCGTTAGGAGCACACTGTATCACTCTGCTCTAGGAACACACAGTCTTTACTCTGCTCCATGCACATACACCACAACTATGCGTTAGGAACACACTGTCTTCACTCTGTGTTAGGAACACTCTGTCTTCATTCTGCTCTAGGAACACACTATCTTCTCTCTGCGTTAGGAACATACTGTCTTTACTCTGCTCTAGGAACACACTGTCTTCAACTCTGCATTAGGAACACACTGTCTTCACTCTGCATTAGGAAAAAACTGTCTTCACTCTGCTCTAGGAACACACTGTCTTCACTCTGCTCCTTGCACATACACAGCAACTCTGCGTTAGGAACACACTGTCTTCACTCTGCATTAGGAACATACTGTCTTTACTCTACTTTAGGAACACACTCTCTTCACTCTGCTTCATGCACATACACCACAACTCTGCGTTAGGAACACACTGTCTTCACTCTGCATTAGGAACACACTGTCTTCACTCTGCATTAGGAACACACTGTCTTCACTCTGCTCTAGGAACACACTGTCTTCACTCTGCTCCATGCACATACTTCGCAACTCTGCATTAGGAACGCACTGTCTTCACTCTGCGTTAAGAACACACTGTCTTCATTCTGCTCTATGAACACACTGTCTTCACTCTGCCTTAGGAACACACTGTCTTCACTCTGCTCTAGAAACACACTGTCTTCACTCTGCGTTAGGAACATACTGTCTTCACTCTGCTCTAGGAACACACTGTCTTCACTCTGCATTAGGAACACACTGTCTTCACTCTGCATTAGGAACACACTGTCTTCACTATGCGTTAGGAACACACTGCTTTCACTATGCGTTAGGAACACACTGTCTTCATTCTGCTCTAGGAAAACACTGTCTTCACTCTGTGTTAGGAACATACTGTCTTTACTCTGCTCTAGGAACACACTGTCTTAACTCTGCATTAGGAACACACTGTCTTCACTCTGCATTAGGAACACACTGTCTTCACTCTGATTTAGGGACACTGTCGTCACTCTGCTCTAGGAACTCACTGTCTTAACTCTGAATTAGGAACACACTGTCTTCACTCTGCTCCATGCACATACTTCGCAACTCTGCGTAAGGTACGCACTGTCTTTACTCTGCATTAAAAACACACTGTCTTCATTCTGCTCTACGAACACACTGTCTTCACTATTCGTTAGGAACACACTGTATCACTCTGCTGTAGGAACACACAGTCTTTACTCTGCTCCATGCACATACACCACAACTATGCGTTAGGAACACACTGTCTTCACTCTGTGTTAGGAACACTCTGTCTTCATTCTGCTCTAGGAACACACTATCTTCACTCTGCCTTAGGAACATACTGTCTTTACTCTGCTCTAGGAACACACTGTCTTCAACTCTGCATTAGGAACACACTGTCTTCACTCTGCGTTAGGAAAAAACTGTCTTCACTCTGCTCTAGGAACACACTGTCTTCACTCTGCTCCTTGCACATACACAGCAACTCTGCGTTAGGAACACATGTCTTCACTCTACGTTAGGAACATACTGTCTTCCCTCTACTCTAGGAACACACTCTCTTCACTCTCCTTCATGCACATACACCACAACTCTGCTTTAGGAACACACTGTCTTCACTCTGCATTAGGAACACACTGTCTTCACTCTGCATTAGGAACACACTGTCTTCACTCTGCATTAGGAACACACTGTCTTCACTCTGCTCCATGCACATACACCGCAACTCTGCGTTAGGGACACACTGTCTTGACTCTGC